>NC_051415.1:2026371-2027083 GCF_015228065.2 Penaeus monodon
CAAAATATCCATCATTTTATATCCATACCTGTCTTTCTATCTGTACATCTATCGATTTTTCCTAAATACGTATATATTTTGTTTATTTTGGTTTTGAATTTCTGTTTAACAAAGATAATTCAGAAGCAACGAAATCAAATTCTTACAATCCCTGGCCACTAATATCCGCCTAAACATTTTTCTACGAAACAAATTAAGCAGCTAATCAAAACGAAATTTATTGCAATGATGGAGAGAGGAATAATAGATATGGTCATAAATCAGGCTTCAATAAGGACTTCTGTGGTGTTGACCCCTGCCCCCCTCCACCCCTTCCCAACTAATTTGCTCCTCCCCCCCCCCCCGCCCTCCGTGATGGCTATCGCTTCCACCTCTCCTCGCTGCCCCCACCCCACCCCAACCCGTGCCGAAAATGCCTGTCGCGGAAGAAGAATGCCGGATCTCCCGCGAGAAAAAGTTTAAATTAATCCAACTAAGGCATTTAAAGACCTTCCGCCCCTGTGTGATTGCTCTCATTAGGTGCAATAGAGTCGACTATGCTTTGAAAATTCGCTAGTTCGTCTTCTTTATCGCCCTCGACTCTATTTTTTTGAGATTGCATTTCCGGCGGCGCGATTAGACAGCAGAGCCATCAGGCGGTCGGGCGGGGCAGCAGGCGGCTTCAGGCTGCGACGGCGCGGGCAAGGGGGGGAGGCTGCGCTGCTGGAGAGGG
>NC_051415.1:2027337-2027674 GCF_015228065.2 Penaeus monodon
GATCTTGCAAAACAAATTGTAAACAAAATTAACGAAGTGAAGATCAAGAAAACACGATTATAAGCGACATAAGCATGTGTTTTCCTTTTGTTATATTATTAATTTAATGATGACGATGATACTATTACCATCATTATTCCTAAACCATAATTTCATCAGATTCTCTTTCTCTCTCCTTTCTTTCTTTCATCTTCCCTTTTCCCAAAGAACCATGTTATATCGATAATTAACAACAGCAGCATTGCTCTCACCTGTTGTCGGGTTTTATCGTCTTAAAAGGTGTCATTTGCTAGTGTACAGGTTATATCTCGTATTATCAGTTTGGCAAGATCTGTTT
>NC_051415.1:2030208-2030404 GCF_015228065.2 Penaeus monodon
CATAGTTCTCTGGGAGAAATCAACAGATAAGTATGCATTCACATATTTTGAGCTGGGTGAAATAAGCACGAAAGAACTGCTAAAACTTTAACTTGTGCCAACTGAAGTGATTTACAAGTTTATTTTTCTAAGTTAAATGGATAAATCTAATTCACAATATTAAAACGAGTGAAGTCTTTAAAACAATGTGAGCAAG
>NC_051415.1:2030576-2034294 GCF_015228065.2 Penaeus monodon
AGATATGACGTATGCAAATACACAAGAGGCAAAATGCTCATATAAAAGAATTTAAGTACAAATGCTCATATAAAAGCAATTTAAGAACTTCCGAGTGCACTCACCTTCACGACCTGAACTTAAACATTCATAAACAATTATCCATGCACTCAGTTAAATTAAGGGTAAAGGGTACAGGACAGGTGGAGCTGGAAGCGACCGTGCCGGGGGAAGAGCGTCTTCATACTTGTGCTTTTTCACTACACATCGATGTGGAGTATGCAACAGAAAAGAAATGTTTCACCTCTAATTCTTCTAAGAGTGAGCGTCATTCATCAGAAGAAAATCCAAACCCATTATCTATATGGAGTTGGGCTGAAAGCTATATGATGGTCTGTAATGGACAAGACGAATCGAAATCCTTCTGCAGAACTGCGAATGTCCATGGGTTCGTGCTAAATGAAGTTTTATGCCTGCACTTTCAAGGAGTTCTAACGTCTCTTGTAGATGATTCAGTTGAGCTTCAAAGGACGTAGATGCAACAATAACATCATCTAAGTAAGCAAGAGTGTGTCGCTTTGGAACAGATGAGAGGACAACTTTTCGCGGTTCTCTGAAATGTCGTTGGTGCTGTTGACAGTCCGATTGGAAGACATCGGAACTGATACAGGCGGTTTCCTTCTGTAAAAGCTGTCTTTGGGCGGTCCTCAAGGTGAACAGAAATGGCCCAGTATGCAGCTCAGCTATCGGGAACAGTAAACCGCATCTTCCCAGATAGAGTCCATGAGCTCATCTATTCTAGGACGTGGATAGCTGTCAGTAGTGGTTCCCTAGTTTACGGCTCTATAGTCCACACAAAAACGTATCGAGCCATCCTTTTTTGACAGGAATGGCTGGTGATAACCATGTGTTCGTAGAAGGCTCTATCACACTTTGTTGTATCACTTTCTTACACTACTGCTTGATGATTTCTTTCCAGTTCTATGGTAGTCTTCACTGGCTACACAGACAGGAACATTGGCATCAGTGTGGATTCGATGTTCAATACCAGAGACAGTTCCTGAGTGCTTGTCCCCTGTGAATAGTCTGGGAAACCCCCATAAGACACCTGTTAGTCGAGACTTCTGCTCGCATATTAGATAACTAAGTCTTGGCTGCTCCTCTGGCAAAAAAAGGAATCTGTGTTGGGTGGTGGTGTGGCACTGACGACAAATCTGCCAAAGTTCATCAATGGTATGTGTCTCAGGAAATACAAAAAACTCATCAGCTTCATAACCACAGTCAAGGCATGCATCAAAACTTTCAAATCCATTTTCAATAATTGCAGGCTCCTAAGTCGGTTTATACAGTGCACCTAGTGCATTACTTCGACAATCAGAGTCGAGAGTTACAACTTTAGCACTAGTTACTTCCAGGGAGCCAAGATTTCCACCACACACATTTTCATATGATGAGTGAAGGAACTTGGGAGCACCTTCTGAGAGTGTCTGAAGGAACTGTGAGTTGAAGATCTGACTCCCTCACCTCACTTACTTCACCAGGTTCTACGAGTCCTGGATAACCCACAATAGTACCAGGAATTACTTTCCTGAGTTTCGGGCCTGTACTTATCACCCAAAGGCTTGTCCTCCATTCTTGAATGGTGATAAGGGTGCGTGGAACAAGCAAACGAGATGTATTACCTTTGATGTTAGCAACACGGGTTTCATCAGGAACACTACATGAAATGGAAGCGACTACAAATCAACCGGCTCTGGGTTTGATTGATGTTGCTTTAATCACATGCACAGACGAGACATAGGGAGGTTGCAAGGAAATGGAGGGCTCCAGAAGCTCTCCCTTGACATGCAGGAACCTCACAAGTCAGAAGACTCCTCACTCACAAAAGTAATTTCGTGACGGTGACCATCTAACTCCAAGTAACTGACACTGGAGTTCGGCGAGATAAATAGAATTACTAATAATCTCCTTAGCAGATCCATCCCAACAAGCATGTCCCATGGTAAGTGAATGCCAGAGGTGATAAAGGCCCTGTGTACAAGGTCTTGACCGGGGTGGATGGTGAACTTTAGATTCAACATATTTGGACATCCCAGTAACTACTTTATGTGTCTAAGAACTACGAAGCATGCGGATGCCAGTACTGTCACCTCTGAGCCAGTATCTATAAACATACCATTGACTAACAAGGTGACCTGCGATCGTCCTTCAGTGTCAGCATAGCTTTCTAGGTTGGTGACCTCCCTTGGACTGGAACTGCCGCCTGAGGGATGGGAGTTTTGTCCTGGACGGCTGGTGCACAAGGGACAGGAAGCTAAGAAGTGGCCAGGCTTCCCACATCCAAAACACACACGCTTGTTGGCATGGCATTCTTAAGTGTCATGCCCCTAAAGACGATGATATTCACACCAGGGGCGACGATGACTGCTGTTGCCAATCACCATAATACTCTAGTGTGGGCTTAGCAGTTTCTGCTAGTGGTTCAGCTACTGGTGGGAAACCCAGGGGCAAGGGCATTTCAAGAAGTGGCCGATTATGCTACTGTTTGGCGATCTGATCCCTACATATAGCGCCATTAATATTTGGCAGGAATTTTACCCCAACTATTGCATCCCATATGGCCTGGCACTTCTCTTCCATATGGCATGCTCATGTGAAGTCCAGTAGCAAGAGCTGCCATCGAAGCCAAGTTGGAAGTCCTGCTATGAAGGTCCTATGGAGCAGGCCTTTCACATCTCCAATCTCATAAGGGTAGTCACGAGCTCCTTGCAAGACTGCCATCTCGATTGCTTGATAATAATCCAAGGGCGATTGTCTAGGTGTCATCCAGGACTGAACAAATATGTCAAAGAAGCGTTCTGGTGTACATGATCCCAAAAATTTGGTCCTTATCTTAGTCTTAAATTCGTGCCATATGGTAATATCTTTAAACACGGGCCTTAAGAGTTCCATCTGGGATAGCTATGAGCTCTCCTCCTAGCCATATGGATAAAAGCATCGTTCATAGCAGGGCGTGTCAGCATCTCGAAGGTAGTGATCTACGATTCCATCTCTCTATTGTAGTACCTGTGATGCTGTTGGTTTTTTTTTCTTCATAAAACACAGGTATCTTATCACGGCCAGACAGTGCTGGAGGCATTACCTGATGATCTGGAGAGCAGAAGCTAACAGGAAGCAAATCGTGAAGGTTTCTATTGAAGTGTTGTGGCTCTTCAATAGATGATCCAGTGTGGTTGGGAATGTTGAGTGGTGTTTGGTGCGATGACTGAGTTCGCCGTAAGGCTGCATTCTCTTCCTTCAGAGCAGCCACACGCGCCAAGGCACACTGAAGCTAAACAGTTAATTCGGGCATACTCGGCACAATGGTTGCTGAATGCTGAAGTGCTCCCGGAGGCTGCATCTCCAACCCCTCATGGAGAGGCGTGTCTGCAGCTGAAACCACTTGCCTTGAAATTGTCTCGGAGTCCATGTGAGAAGATTCCTGTTATATAAGTGATCTTCTAGAGGTTGCTCTACATGGGTTTTGACACTGAGATGGCATGTGCGTCCCCATTAAGCGAGCCGACCTATGCACTATCCTTCTTGTGGAAGCAGAGTAGCTTGCCGACGGGGCCTTCGTCGCATCTCATTTTCAAACACCAACAAGCATGGAACTACTCAACCCATCATTACATACAACACCATAACAAGAGAATAGATCCAGGAAAAGACATTTTGACTCGTATAAAGATCCACTTTA
>NC_051415.1:2034546-2034707 GCF_015228065.2 Penaeus monodon
ATGTTATCAATATCAATATCACTTAGTTACACGTTATTCTCACATACCAATTAATAAGGCTTACTTCATGTGCTTCCTGCAATCATATGCTCATCCATATACACGGAACTATAAGCAATTGAGATAACATTTCCAACATCTACAACATCTGCCACCATCTG
>NC_051415.1:2035628-2035871 GCF_015228065.2 Penaeus monodon
CTTGAGGTGCACCAAACTGGTCAACCAAACTTTTCCGGAAAAAGCACGGGTGGTCATTGTGTATGAACCATATTTTTTTCTAGTTGATTTCGTTGTGTTTCGCACGTTTTCAACCATTATTTCAATAGCAAACCACCATTTCCATGAGTTTTTCCATACTTCACATTTAGGGTTTCCTTGCTTATTTCTCTGTAAACCCCCTTTTAGGGGTTACCGCCCCTACCTCCCGCCAAGAACAACAAA
>NC_051415.1:2035906-2036166 GCF_015228065.2 Penaeus monodon
CTAAAAGCAAGAAAAATCCTCGGCAGCACGAACGGAATGCCCGCGGCAGGTATCTTCAGGTTAAATATCCACGCTATGACATCAGGCAGCTGATAGTTGATCAAGATATTATGTATTATATAAAACAGTACTAATCACTTGTCTATACTCCTTAATCAGTATTTTTCGAGTCCACTCCCCCCCACCCCAGCCGTTACGCGCGCATTTTAATTTCAGGTTTCCTCATTTAGTTCCCCTTTACCCCCGCTAGGGACAACAAA
>NC_051415.1:2036201-2036754 GCF_015228065.2 Penaeus monodon
CTAAAAGCAAGAGAAATCCTCGGCAACACGAATGGAAAATGAGCGAGACCCAATACCTGCGGCTATTATCTTCAGGTTTGACATCCACGCCATTACCCGAGACAGAGTTGACGGTTGATCAATCAATAAATGTACTGCTTTTCAAACCATTACACAAGTAAATCCTTACCACAACAAGGGGACTTTGAATCCTGTATTGCAGCGCCACACGTCTCTCTTCACTTAATTTACACGGTTTTTCGGATTTTCAGCACTGACTTCGCGAAGGAGGCACGCCGTGTTTCCTTTAAGAAGCCTAGGGCACGAGAGATTTCCTCGCAGACTTGCTTTGTTGCCAAAATGTTGGTGAAGAGACACCATCTACAAAGGACATCCATAGTGAATCGGATTTTTTTTTCTCTCTCTCAAACGATTTTCCATGACAATTGAGTTATATCGGCTACTTATTATTTCATTAAATTCGATTGGTCCGTGAGTGATTGGCGCGTGATGTCATACACAGCGGGTCCCCTCTCCTCCAAACCCCTAGAGCGGCGTGGCACCGAAACATCAA
>NC_051415.1:2038324-2038489 GCF_015228065.2 Penaeus monodon
AACATTGGACTTAAAAATAACAGCAGGATTACGAGTTTATTTATGAGAGTATCTCCGTTATTATTCGTTTAAGGAGATACCGTGTTGAGAAGAAGTGTTTTAGTTTGAGTTGTTTTATTCGGAGTCAGAAATGAGGTAAGCGCACCCGTACTAATGCAGTACCAG
>NC_051415.1:2039616-2039692 GCF_015228065.2 Penaeus monodon
AGCTGAAAAGCTTTGCGATATACAGTTCATTAGCAGCAGTGTGGCATCACATAAGGAGACTATACTATCTTCTCCG
>NC_051415.1:2039903-2040476 GCF_015228065.2 Penaeus monodon
CCAGTTTTCCCTGTAACATACTTACAATTCCTTGCATGCTTTCACATATATGGTTTAGGTAAGTTTTATATATGTATTGTATCTTGTGTGTGTGTGTTCGTTTCCTTTTTCTTCTTTTCTTCTGTGTGTTTGTATTATTCATGGACTCTCCTTCGTGCAGAAGGGCCAATACATCGTCAATTTTTCTCCTCTTTCCTATCTCTTTGTGGTGAATCGCCTTTTGTCTGCTTGATTGATTATCGCTGCCCCATACCGTTTTATTGCTGTTATCATTATTCTTAGTCTAAGCACAGTGTTTGTTCTCACAGTTGGTCTTTCATTTTTGTAGAAAGACCATTACTATCCTAATGCACGATTTCTGGGTTTAATACTAGGCCAACTAGGTATTTCTCAATTAACATTGTTAGTTGCAATGGTAATTTTAGTACACATAAAGTCAGCAGTAGCAAGCGTCAGTAATTTAATATCCTCATGATTTTAATAATCCATTAGAAGTATTATTAGTGAAACCGTAAACACTATTCTCTTGGCTCATCAGAACAGAAGGGCCCGAGATATGCATATTAAGCTCCA
>NC_051415.1:2040656-2040987 GCF_015228065.2 Penaeus monodon
GGTAACTCGTACTGAAAATACAGAATCAACTTCTAGTGAAACAAGACTTTCTCAAAATACCTCCCATGGTGCACCCTACGAATCCTCGTTATTTTTGTTTGATTAGTAAGAGGGAGGAGCTTGTTGGATCTTCATAAAACATTCACTTACATGTTAATGGTCTGTGTTATAGCCAAAATGAAGTGACAAATGGTTCTTTGCCAATCCGATTTCCATTTGACCTCCAAACGTATAATTGCTTCTGGGTCTTTTCCAATTGATGCTTGATATAGCAAGAAAGCTATGTCATCATAACTAATGAATTCTAGGGTAAGTAAAGCTCTACGCTTTA
>NC_051415.1:2041185-2041487 GCF_015228065.2 Penaeus monodon
ACTGAACATTTGAACATTAAACGTTCTTTATTCAGAATAACAACATTACACATTTTAGATCATAAAGGAATTTCAAACAACAGTTAACAGCCACAGGAAGTTTTTCAAAGTAGTGGAAGAGGCAGCGCCTTTTGCATGGAATATCTTACAACTCTGTGGATATTTTGCTTTCATCCAAAACTTCCCCAGCCTCTCAGCGGAATCACGTTCATTGTTCACTCTCTGAACAAACCAGGCATCTTTTCAATCAAAGATAAAAACAGAAGGTGTACTCTCTGTTTATCTTTGAATTTTTAGTCTCT
>NC_051415.1:2051870-2052307 GCF_015228065.2 Penaeus monodon
GTGTCACTCAGCCACTTCCCTGTCCCTTCACTGAGGATGGTTGATGGCCTCTCACAGCAGCCACTTCCTGTGAGTTTGCCTTAATGACACTAACGACCTTCTATCGCTCCGAAAGGTAATCTTTTGATCTTCCATTTCATTTCGCTTGACGTTCCACCTCCAGAAGATCATTCCAGGAATGAATCAGGTTTACATGTTAAACGAAATAATAAGGCATCCAAGAACGAATGACAGATGAGTAGACGGAATTAATTTACAGCTTGAAATATCTATTTCTTACAGTCTCGGAAACAGATGTCTGTTCTGTATTCAGACAAAACTATTATCTTCCAAAGTAACAAGACATTAGGGCACTTCGTCAAACATGTCAAGGCATTCAGCTTAGTCTTGCATTTTGTTTGCTGACTTCTGAGTTCAGAATTTCCATACCCTCCTTC
>NC_051415.1:2060696-2061035 GCF_015228065.2 Penaeus monodon
CAGGGACAGAAGAAGACAGAAAGGGAAGGGGGGAAGTGACGAGGGACTAGGTCTTGGATGAAAACCTAATTACAAACCCATTCTCTTAGCAGGGAGCAAGTATTTGTTAACGTGTTATAAAGTCATGTGCCGTCGACGTTACATGTAACCATTTTTACTCTATACTAACATCCTCTTTCAGTTCCTCTCTCCGTTCGCTGAGCCTCTTTCCTTTTCCCTTTCTCGTTAGAATGGATGTTTTATATTCAGCAGTTTGGAAATCGATGAAATGTAAACACCTTGTTAAGAAACTTTCCCCGGCTGTTCATGGGTGAATGTGCAACTATGAACATTTGTTGG
>NC_051415.1:2061147-2061397 GCF_015228065.2 Penaeus monodon
AAATCTAAACAGTCTATCATATTGACGTCGAATATTGCTACAACACAGTGTATTAAAAAGTCTAAGCGCCAACATACGACTAGGACATCTCGTACATCTGATTAGCAAGAAAAATATAAACAAAAACTTCAGTTGCAAGGAAAAGAAATGTTTTTCTTTCTATCCAAGAAAGGGGTATCAGTGAATTGTTCAGTTATTTCTTCTCTTCACCACTGTCATAATCATCCTCTTCCGTTGATTCTTCTTGATG
>NC_051415.1:2061451-2061791 GCF_015228065.2 Penaeus monodon
CGCCCCACCATGTCCACGGCGCGGCACCCATTGGCGTCCGAACAAAAGGCCGAAAAGGATATCACAGCCCTTTCGACCCTACCTCCCCCCTACCCCCGGAGGAGGGGTGATATCTCCCTCTCCCGAGACATGGATTCGTCTTCTTCTTATCTCGCATCTACACTCTTTCTTTTCTCTTATATTCTGCCTATTATCCTGCCGCCTGTCCCTACCCCTATTATTATTATTTTCTCGCCTTCCATTATTCCATGGCAGTGTGTTTCTTTGTCTAAGGTGTAAAGTCACAAAATAGGTGGGAACGTTCAGCACCCCTTCTTTGTGAGTCTACACGATATCAGCA
>NC_051415.1:2063129-2063379 GCF_015228065.2 Penaeus monodon
CGTTTATTTTTGTCTGTATATCTTTTTCGGTTTCGAGATATATAAACCTGTTTATTTCTACTAATTTTTTCTAGTATAAAACTATTTTGACAACTGTATTTAGAAACACATTCTATGTATTATTTCCCACGCTAATATAACTCGTTCTATTCCTTTACATCACGAAAGATGGAACGAAAGACTCTGGAACGTGTGAAATTAATAAAGATGTTTGGGGCAGCCCTACCTCCACGTTTCCTCCCTCGGTTGC
>NC_051415.1:2064892-2065212 GCF_015228065.2 Penaeus monodon
CTTTCACCTGATAAATGCTACATTGATGCTGTTTTTTCCTAATTTCCTTTTAACTTTGTTTTCGGACAAGAAAATTACATTAGAAACGAGCGGTTCTGTTGACCGGCGGCCACTGCCGGAATCCTGGACACGAAACGGAAAAACAGAACAACTTTTACACAGATGTTTTAGCGTGGACGAACAAGTAATTACGTGTCTGAAACATGTTGGACCACTTAACCGTGGATTTTTGTATATGTGCGTGGATCCATGGCTGTATGTATCCGGGCTTTGGGGAATTTACGTATTTGTATAAATGGGAAGAATGTGCACATCGCGCA
>NC_051415.1:2065868-2065942 GCF_015228065.2 Penaeus monodon
AACAGGGTTTCCGGTGTGGAGTGGAAAAGTACTGGTACATGTCCCAAGTACGTACGCCCGTACGAAAGCGCACT
>NC_051415.1:2066023-2066215 GCF_015228065.2 Penaeus monodon
TAAAGAAAAGTGAGGAAAATTGAGGAAAGCTACAAACACCCGGACGTTACGTGAGATATGTGGAAAAGTGTGAACATTACCAGCGATTATTGGTCACCAAGTGCACTAAAATAAGGGACGATTAAAACATTTCTTTCATATTACATGGATTATATGGTTGATTTATAATTTTTCTATATTTTTACATTTCTC
>NC_051415.1:2067321-2067442 GCF_015228065.2 Penaeus monodon
CTTTAATGAAAGCCCAAAGCCGAGAGGCAGCAAGTAGAGTCATTACCGGAAGCTTCGCTATCGGACGCCAGGAATGGACTCGCAATAAATGTTTTCGTGGTTCACTTACAGGATATATATA
>NC_051415.1:2067477-2067569 GCF_015228065.2 Penaeus monodon
TTATGTGAGTTGAGAGTGCTATGTAATGGGACGCACGCTTTACGGGAGCTGAGAATGAGACGGGGAGAGGATCTCGAGATATCCTGTCTCAC
>NC_051415.1:2069152-2069355 GCF_015228065.2 Penaeus monodon
GGGCGCCGCCGTATCGTGGGGCGTCCCGCGAGGGCCGCGTTAGCATATCTGCGCCTCCCCGGAGGTGCGTCGGTCAGCGTCCGCGGGATGAGACGATTGGCCTGAAGAGCGCTGAGAGATAACAGATCTTAGCGCTTCTTTTGTAATCCTGTGCTAGCTTTCTTTGGTGTAACATTATTTCTTTTAAATTCTTTTCATGGACA
>NC_051415.1:2069760-2069990 GCF_015228065.2 Penaeus monodon
TCCCTGGAGCCAGAGATAAGAATAAGAACCAGGAGCAAGAGAACAGGAAGAAAGCCAACGAGGAGTAAGAAAGGCGACGACGTGGGGGACGAGCCTTATGAACGGAGAACTCATGAGCTCTCCTGGCGGGGCGGAGGCGGCGCCCGCTCCCTGCGAGAACGCCGCCCTTGAAAACACGAAGCAAATTACCGAAAAAAAGACATATATTTCACAACACATACTCATGACCT
>NC_051415.1:2070223-2070671 GCF_015228065.2 Penaeus monodon
GACTATTTTCGACGGAAGTCAGGGTTTTTTTGGAAGAAGCAGATCCCGATGGCTCGCGGATTTGAGGAGGTTTTGAGAGAATTTTCTGTTAGGAACTTTTGCCGATCTTCTGAGGAGGGTATTTCCATTTGATTTACTGTATCAGTATATGAGGTGTAGTTTGATCCAATTATGATGCGCAGTGCTCTTGTCTGGAGTCTTTCGAATTTAAATTTTCGAAATTGGTAACGGCCAAAGTGGTGCTGCATATTCACAAATTGGTCGAATGAAAGTCCTCCATATCCTCATCCTGGGATGCACTGAAGGATTTTAATGTTGATGACTTGAAAAACTTTTTACCGCCTTTTTTTTCTCTTTCTTTTTTTTGTACTGCTGAACCACTTTAGGTCATCGCTGATCACTGCCCCTATCAAATTCACGTCTGAGGTGGGTTAAAAGCTCGTGCATA
>NC_051415.1:2070888-2071477 GCF_015228065.2 Penaeus monodon
CAGTTATTTGCAGTCCTCTAGGAACGGAGGTTGAAGAGGGAGGAGATCCATTTCACTCAGGCATCTGGAAATCCCAGGGAATCATTTTTTTTATTAAGGTGGTATGATAGATGAGATCAAATGCTTTCCATAGGTCGATGGTGATGGGGGCTACATTTGATATGATATAATTAAAGAGGTCAACCAGGTAGTGGACAATGGAGCTTCCTTTGATGTTTTCGAATTGGTGATGATCTAATTGTGGGGTGAATGCCTTCCACAAGTCCTAGGCAGTTATTTTTCTCAAGTATTTTGCACGGGATAGAGGTTAGCGATATAGGCCTAAGGTCATCGAAAGAATTAGGTGGATTTGCTTTGGAAACTGGGCTGTGTTTGCACGCCCCCATAAGTCAACGACCCCGCCCTCAGTGATGGAGCCATTAAAGATGTCTCATAGAGAGGTGGCGAGGTCGGGAACGAATTCTTGCAATAATCTTGGCCAGGTGTCATCAGGGCCAGGAGATTTACCTCTTGCCATCCCTTTTGAAGGCTGATAGACTTTGTATTTGCTTGGAGAGGGCGCGAGGGTAAGTAAACTGGCAACTCTGTT
>NC_051415.1:2074512-2075265 GCF_015228065.2 Penaeus monodon
ATTGATAGAGGAGCGGCGAACTCAAATAGCATTAAATTATATAATGATTTCTTGCCGATAACATCATATACTGCTGACTCATAATAATTAATTTCATTTTCTCTCATATTTTGTAGATTGAAATATCGACGTGTTCATGACGTGTTTCATTTCATTTCTTGAACGTGTTTCCTAGCTCGTGCAAATGGGAGCATTTGGTCCGCATCCGCCTGACGCCTGGTTTTCTCTTTTCTTCATTATCCTTTTTTGTTATAATCTTCTTGTTTATTATCATCCCCCTCTTTCTCATCATCGTGTGAATAAAACCTTTGATGATTATGATCGCTGTCCTTTTCTTCCGTCGTACAATTATCCCGATTATCATTATCTTTTTTTTCATACGGAATTGCACATAGAAATACAGAGACGCGTTTCTCTATATGAACTCGCGCTAGAAAAAAATGCCTTTGGACATTTACTGAGAAAGAAATAATCAGGTAGAAATAATCACGCAAAAAAGCAAAATCAAACAAGCGACCTCCACCAATCTCCTTTCAGGCAAGCGACGCGGGTGGCTCCGTAGAGACGGTTAGCGAGGCGCGCGCGGGCGGCCGCATGTTTTCGAGGGCGCCGCCCGTTTCTTCCGATTCCTTGTACCGTCGTTAATTGGGCGCCTTGTTAGCACTCGCCGCGCCCACGCCCATAGCTGCTCCAGCTGGCGCCGGGGGCGGTTGGCTGCATCCACGGCGGTGAGCGTGCGCTCTATCGCACATC
>NC_051415.1:2075301-2075482 GCF_015228065.2 Penaeus monodon
CTGATTGCATTTGCTTCCCTTCCATTACCTTCCTTTTTCTCACGTTAATCTTCTCTCTACATTAGCATCTGTGTCTATCTCCGGGTAGATATCACCTCGCATAACCGCCCATCTGCAATTACGTACACAGGCTCCGTGTCCGCAGCAGCCCCTCCTCCTCGCTCCAGTGACGACAGGAGCG
>NC_051415.1:2075546-2075637 GCF_015228065.2 Penaeus monodon
ATCGCTGGAGCATCAGCCGCGGCTTGGAACACAGCGTAATTAGGAGCCGGATATGGCCTCTCGCCTCCGCCACTCACTTTAATTAATATTT
>NC_051415.1:2075654-2076715 GCF_015228065.2 Penaeus monodon
TGACAACGCGAACAGAAAGGAAGAGAGATGGAGAAAGAAAAAGTCTTCGCCTGGGTGCGTCCAGGCAGTAATGACAGGCGCTCTCGCGTTTTATTTCAGTGTGCGGGGGGGGGAAAGTTAGGGGGGGTAGGGGAATAACATGTTTTTTCCTCATAATAGGGAATAATAAAAGGAAAATGAGCTAATACGTAAGTACTCAGTACTTAAACTAAATATGTATGTGGATGAAGGGAAAATTTTAAAAATTCAAGGATCGTACCCCGCACCCCTCCCCTTTCCATTATAAAATTATGCATCAGTAGTCTTGCACCAAATAAAGGAATCATGAAAGAATGCCCTCTTTTCATCTCTCGCACACAGCGTGGGCCGGTAACTCTTTCTGTATTGTACCATCGTAAAAAGAATATTTTCTATGCATCTGTTATCAATAAATATCTATAACTAAAACGCAAAAAAGAACGGTAAAACATCAAGATACAAATCCAATAAGCCTGCACAAACCGCGGTGAATTTCGCCGATTACAAATATCGCTTCGCAAAGACCGATCTAAAACCGCCCTAATTCTACGCGAAATATGTCCTCACGCTCCCTCATGATACACTGCGCGACAGGTCTTTTGTGTCAACTCGCAGCGCTTTAGCCCATAAACCTTTGCTAAGCGGATCCAGCGCGATGGAATATAAATGTGCTTCGAGTAAGCTTTAGGCCGAAACGAGCCAGGCGCCGTTTTGCCTGCTGGATGCGGCGCCAACGTCATTGTTCGATTTTTATCGATTTTCGCTCTCCTTGTCTCTCCCTCCCCCTTCCTTATTCTGTAATTTTGTTTCTCTCTTCCTTTTTTTCTCTTGCTGAAGTGATCATTATCGTAAGCGTTGTATTGTGTGGGGAGGATAGGCATAGCAAACAGAGAGAGAAAAATCAACAACATTGCAGAAGCATTTAATGTTCATTCCTTAATTCATTACTTATACAAAATGCCCGTAAACGAGAACCTCCTTTAGCATCATCCGCATAAAGCTTGTTCGAAATATTCCTACAAAAACTTCTGAAGTAGGCTTGA
>NC_051415.1:2076748-2077225 GCF_015228065.2 Penaeus monodon
AAGAAAGGAAAAAACGAAAGAGTGAAAAATTCACTCATTTCGGAAAATATAGCTTAAGTACAGAAGAGTTAGTTTGAGCCTTACGCGATGTAATCCGACGGAAAGAGACGGAGAAAACACGGCACTGCAGTTGTGTCTAAGCAGTGACGGCTGGGCCGGGCGTAGGGGAAAGAGCTGGGCGTGCGAGGTGTCCACTTCTTTCATTTGGTAATGTAATAGACCAATTGTGTATATGTTTGTTTATTTGTCGTACTTAAAGGGTTTACCAGATGTAGGGGATTACATTTGCATTTACGTGATATAAAGTAAATAAATTGTACTATTTGTACTGTATGATTTATGTATGACTATTGTCCTTCACTCCTCTGCATATTTAAAGTCTTAAATGAGCAGTTGTGATTAGCACCAAGAGTTTGTTAATTCATGGATGCCTTAATCAGGTTGCTCAAATATATAAAAAATCGACAGCACTTAGAG
>NC_051415.1:2077351-2077852 GCF_015228065.2 Penaeus monodon
TCGCCCACACGTGATTGGGTGGCAGAAAAATGGGCTTTGTTAGGATTAAAGAAGGATCGAACGACCGAATAACACAGAATGGAATTAGATTACAACGTTGTAAAATTCACGCATTTTAACTGTCGCCAATTCATGATAATCGCCGGCACTTTCATTGCTTCGAACTAGTTTTTTTCTAGTTTTCTCATTTAACTATCTGTCTATGATAACTATTCCTTTTCCTCTGTGCATTTTCGTTCCATTTTTTTATGCTAAACCTTTATAATTATATAAAAAATAATCTATTTGTTTTTATCTTTCTTCTTTTAGATAATCATGAAAGGAAAAATGCTATCTAAGGCTGGCATAACACATAAACAGCTGCATGCTAAGTGAATTTCGACACGCAAATCTAAAAATGTGAACAAATATGCAAATAAAAAAAAAACAATAGCCCATTTGCATTGCCATCTACACCCTCCCTGCTCGCTCGCTCTCCCCCTCTCTACTCACTTCTTTCAT
>NC_051415.1:2077932-2078160 GCF_015228065.2 Penaeus monodon
CTATTTCACGTCCGCTCTTACTCTGATTTGCTTATTGCTTAGTGCGATGATATTAAAGATAATGTTGATAATACTGCGCTCACTCATATGTACAGAGAAATAAACATGTACACACCATAAGAAGGTCTAGTTCTAGTTCTTTACACCTTTACAGAAATGAGATTATTACAACGACACCTTACGTCATGTCTATTTTAACGATGGTTAAAGATTAACTGCTGACTTATG
>NC_051415.1:2079488-2079703 GCF_015228065.2 Penaeus monodon
GAGACGTCCCTTCATATATATATACCATATAGCCACAAAGGTCATTAAGCTATTAAGAAGCGGGAAAAGAAAATCCGAAATAAGCAGAAATTTGTAGACAAAACAAGTGCTCTTGAAATCTTGTGTTTGTTCCCGTGTTCTGTGTTCCTGTGTTGCCATATTCGTTAGAGCCTGTGTTGGTGCTCCTGTATTTCCCCTGTTGTGTAATGTTGGTT
>NC_051415.1:2079837-2079919 GCF_015228065.2 Penaeus monodon
AAAGATGTTATTTTATTTAGATTTTATTATATATTATTATTTCATTATTATATTATTATTTATTTATATTAATACTCAAAAG
>NC_051415.1:2080340-2080944 GCF_015228065.2 Penaeus monodon
AATGTGTGTATATATATGGTATAAATGTAGGTATGTACTGAAAATGCATTTATGGATGTATGCATATTTATGCATAAAAGCATGCCTTCATGCATAGTGCATGATCGGCGGCGCAGATCAGCCTGCGATATCCGCCTGTGATGCTTCGATTTAATTTGAAATTTACATGAGCTCTCGTCGGGCGGGAACCGAGCTGACCCTAAGAAGTGGTCTGGCGCCGCTGACCTTCGTCTCTTGCTTATCATTATCTTTTGTTATATTTCTTGTTCTATTCTGTCTCAGCGTTGCGTGTTCTTACATTACCTCGATAATTCAGGAGAAGGACCGAGAGGATTCCATTGGCTGCGGCCGCCTCGCTAGCTATTTAAGCAGGTTATGTTTGTCTATCAATTATCTGTCTGTCTACCATCTCTCAACAATTTTTCTCGATATTATACTTTCTATTGCTCTTTCAATCTCTCCATCTATGTCTATTGATCCTCCTCTCCACCTTTCTAGTTATCTTTCTACATTCCGTTTATATTTTTGTCGGTCTTTTTATTATCACAGCTAATTACCCTTGAAATATTTTTTATCTAATTCCTGGGGATTTATTCGCCTATCG
>NC_051415.1:2080967-2081055 GCF_015228065.2 Penaeus monodon
GGGGGGGCAGTCGATAGGTTTCTGTATTTGTAGTCTGTGTATTATGTAGATAACGTTTCCTTCTTTCAAGCTTTCAAACAACATTTGA
>NC_051415.1:2081343-2081670 GCF_015228065.2 Penaeus monodon
TCCCTCCTTTTCATCCCGCTCTACCCGAAACCGCCCCTCTGGCCCTTCGCCTGATATGATCCATCTCGACTCCAGAAAACGGATTGCCTTCCATTCGTCGCGAGGCCGCAGTGCCAGCGTCCCCTTGCGCCCTCCCCTTTCGCCCTCATCCGCTCCCGGCCCACCCCGTGCGCGCTGCTTATCGGGGCCCTTGTTTCCCTTATTTTCGTTTCATCAGGAGCCCTCGCTCGCTCGTGTGCCGCTCCGCTGGCTCCTACAGCTGTCGTGCCTCGAGCCCTTCGAGGGAAGCCTTGATGCCTCATTCTCCCTTCCTTGGCCATCCGCAGT
>NC_051415.1:2081741-2081875 GCF_015228065.2 Penaeus monodon
TGCGTCGGACGGGATGTCATTTTCGACGTTTGGTTCTCCGCTCATTCCTCGCGGCCGGTGAGGCCCATCCATCAGCCGGGAATGGGAATCCATCTTCGCTGCCCCGCTCGGACACCGCCGGCCGCATCTGCCTC
>NC_051415.1:2082674-2082860 GCF_015228065.2 Penaeus monodon
GTTGTTTGTCTCTCGTCGGCCAAGTGTCGATTCTGGCCTTCATCCCCGCCCGTTTGATTGATCATTCTCCGCCCGACTCTGAGTGATGTTCCCCGCCGGACGCCCTCGCAGGCACCGACTTATTTGGGATTACCTGAACCGGCATAAACACACGCGCGCGCTCGCGACCGTCACTTGTCTCCTCGT
>NC_051415.1:2083056-2083433 GCF_015228065.2 Penaeus monodon
TCATTCATCCAAGACTTATCGCGGCAGAAAGTTCTTTGGTTTATGTCCCACCTTTCTTCCTTTGTAATGCTTCGTGAGAGTGGACAGTTGTGCAGGACGTTTGTTAGTTTGTACCTCTTCACCACACTCACAAAAGTTTTTAAACCTCATTTACAATGTTTAGAGTGCACCAGCTTTGTATGTTTACTTGTGCTCCACCTGGCAGTAATAGGACCTTACAAAGCATTGTTAGGCGCTGACCTGGGTTTAGTGTCTCCAGCGACCAAGCCTGTAAGTTTGGGGAAAAGTACCTCAAGGGAATTTATGGACTTTTGTAAAGCTTTTCATTGATTTTAGACGACTAGGTGCCTGGTATGGCGATGCAGTGGGTGGCGTGG
>NC_051415.1:2086514-2086808 GCF_015228065.2 Penaeus monodon
TCCCCCCTCCCTCCATTGTCTTTCCCTTTCACATGTCTAATAATCAGATTATAATCCTGCAACAAAAGACTTCACCTAGTCAAACCTTGGTTTACATTCTTATCTTGTGCCAAAATACAAGTGGGTTATGATCTGTATAAATCTGGATTTCTCTATTCAGACCTTTCAAATAATCATCAAAATCAGTGCCAATAATTCTTTCTCAATGGTACTATAGTTCTTTTGATATGACAGAAATTTAGCTGAGATCTGGAACACTTACAGACTGTTCTGCAAGTCTACTCTCTACAGTGT
>NC_051415.1:2086956-2087022 GCF_015228065.2 Penaeus monodon
CTGACCTCTCTTCCCTATACATTCTATGTGCCACTTCGATATGATCAGCCAATCTCGCTGCATTCA
>NC_051415.1:2087039-2087900 GCF_015228065.2 Penaeus monodon
CACTTTACTCTTACCTGTTTCATCCTTATGTCAGGAGGCACAAAAATTTATGAAGTGTTCCAAAAGTAACAACTCTCTCAATTCACCCATAGTATTTACTTCTTCAGATTTACACCACCTATCAAATTCCGTCCCGCATAATCTAGCTATTTCTAAGTGAGTTTGTCCATTCACTTTCATAATATCTCTAAACCTTCTGTACACTTCTGGATCCATTTCCACAGTCTTTAACACTGCTTCTTTGATAGTCCTATAGTCTGTAGACTCTTCCATACTCAAACATGCATATGCTTCTCTGGATTTGCCCTTAAATTTACTCTGCATCAATACTGCTCAGTCACTTTCACTTCATCCTTTGATATTAGCAACTTTTTCAAACTGAATAAAGAAGTCCTCGGCTTCTTCAATAAACTCGGGTAGACTGTTTACTCTATTATCCTTATCTTCAACCCCTCTTCTTATACCTGTCCTCTCCTCTACTTCTAGTTCTTTAATCTTTATCTCCTTATTTGCTTGTAGCTGCATCTTCTCATATTCAAACTCTAGCTTTAACTTTTCCATTGCTAATTGTTCACTCATCTGCATTTCAACAGAGCTATGATTATCAGGAAGATCAATTTTACCAAGTACTGACATAGAGATCAAATCATCAATCAATTCCCGTTCATATCACTTTTAATAAATGTTCTTAGTGAAATCTTATATGAGGATGCTATTTCACGTAGTTCACCCTTAGTACACTGATACAGAAAGTGCACATCCTTGGTTTCTGCAAGTTCCTTGCCATTTTTCTGACTTTAACTAAGACCTCTGTCACTAAACTTTGAAGTTTTTACATAAACTTTATTATTTTTTTATACC
>NC_051415.1:2087978-2088073 GCF_015228065.2 Penaeus monodon
TTAATGTACTCGACTCTATCAAATCGGCTCCTCTTCAGTTGGTGATCCCAGAAATATCCTGGACGGGCCCCCATGTTACACCTTTCCTGCCCTGC
>NC_051415.1:2091620-2091785 GCF_015228065.2 Penaeus monodon
GCTCCCGCAGGTTCCTCGCGAGCTGAAGTGCGAGATCGGTGCTTTGAAGGGAATGTATTATTATTTCATCCTAAAAGGAGGCCGAGGAGGAAGCGATAGATAAATTCCGGGTAAAGGAGGAAACGCGGAGAAAAGGGGGAGAGAATAACTGTCGGATATGGAGGT
>NC_051415.1:2091873-2093045 GCF_015228065.2 Penaeus monodon
AGACGAGGTGACAAAATGATGTTACAGAAATTCTACAACACACTTTATGGCCCGAACTCCTGTTTAACCCTGATATCCTGATTCAACTCCCTAATAGGAGGCATTCATAAACGTATTTCCCAATCTGCCACATCGATTGGCGCTCCAACCCAATCCCCGGCTTGCTCTTGTCAGCTCGCAGCCTCTCGCCCCAGCGCCGTTCAGTGGCCGGAGATAACACAGGCGATCGGGTCCGTGCCAAGGCCGCGATTCCAGCTCCAATTAGTCGTCTGGGCGGGCGGGGCGAGTGGGGCGGGCGGGACGGGCGGGGGCGACGTGGGCGGCGATCCGACCACTTTGTCTCGGTGGCGCTTGCTGTGGATGGGACCTGTGGCTGGTGATGCTTGGCTATTTTGGGATTGGGTTCACTGAGCGCACTGTTGATTGCCGGTGATTGGTTTGCCTTGATGATTGGCCTTGCATTGTAGTTTATTGGATTTGCTTAATTGATTGACTTTACTCTATAGTTAAACTGCCTCAATTGATTTACTTTTTTTACTGACCTTGCTTTTTGTGTTATTAAGTCTACCGTGATGGCCTATCATTACTTATATATGAAAAGAGTGAGAACAAATGTTATCACACATGCAATGGCAAATAGTATGTCAAATAAAACCATATAATTTTGGCCCAACTGTATTTCCACTGCCTTTCGCAACATGAAATTCATGGCTCGTAGGAAGATAGAGAGAGGGAGAAAGGAATGGGGTACATAGAAAACGTATAGGGCAGATGAGAAGGATGAGGTAGATAAGACCGATAACGGACACACAAACGGGCAGATTATAGATGGGTAAGTAAAAAAAAGTCAAGGAATAAAGGTATAGAGGGAGACACCAACACACACAGAGAAAGACATGCACAATTGCGCACACAAATTCCCGTCGTGCCAGTTGCAAGCGAAGTGGTATAACCTCTTATCTAACGAGCTAATAAACAGACAATAAATCCAGGCACAATACTGGCTCAGCAACCACCTGATCAGCCCCTCTCGGTCGACTCATCTGCGAATACCGGCTTCATGGAGAGTCAAAGACGGACCGGAAAGGAACTGGCCTCTCTGCCGCATCTTTCCGCGGCTTAGAGAGCATATTCCTCTGCCAACACGCGACGTTTGTTCAGCAAGATGCGTA
>NC_051415.1:2093345-2093552 GCF_015228065.2 Penaeus monodon
CGGGAGGCGAGGCCTCGGCTGCCATAACGCCATCATGGAAAAGGGAAAAGGGAAAAGCCTCATTAGGTTATTGATTCTGATATTTGAGATCAAACAGACTGGATTTATTGTCTGTCACCAATAAGAGGCTCCTCGTTCGAGCCTAATGACATGTATTAGTTTGTTACACTGTTTGAGTAAATGATCCATCGCCATTATCCACATTAA
>NC_051415.1:2093707-2094543 GCF_015228065.2 Penaeus monodon
GGTTTTGTCCTACTTTTATGGGCCGCTATTTCTTCCTGCAGCTTCGTTAAATTGGATGAATTTGACATGCTTTTAAGAGACGGACTTTATAAGTATTGTATGCCGGCATGTGCAAAAAGACACCCTCTGTGCACAGACACACGTGCACACACCCCGCCCATACGGCCTAGAGGGTAGGAAGTGAAGAGGCAACGCCGACGAGCCACAGCAATCGAAGCTCATCTGGCCGACGGCCGTCATTCCCTAAAATGTTTATTCGAAAGATCAAGCCCTGGAGTTAGAAGTGTCTGGTTATTGTTTCCTGATATTTATTGTATCTGTCGCCCTCTCTCGCCCCTTGTCACTGAGGCACTTACGCCCTACTACACTGAATGGGCGCTCGTTGACGACCCACTGTGAAATACCGCCCGCGCTCAACCCTGCGAAGATATTGTCCGTGCGCAGCTGTAGTGTGATGGCTTGCTGGCTATCTCAAAAGGATATTAGTATTGTACTGTGTGTTGCAAGTGTGCATACTTATAAAAGGGCGAACACAAGAATGGGCAGTTATGTAATTTGATAGCTATATAGAAGAGGGTCGTTACAGTTGGACCCGGTTATAAAATATATATGTGATATATCAGAGAGTTTAAACTTTTGATATACAGATGCATCGCGTAGTGAAGAGAGACGTAATATAGAGCATAACGAAATAAGAATGACATGTCTTTTGATTACTTAGTATAATGGAAAACCCATACGCTATTCTTCCAAATTGACGTATAATGTTTCACACAATAGATATCCCTTCAGTAATTAAAGCGTGTCAGTTGCTGTATAATGGATACGTATACATA
>NC_051415.1:2095105-2095564 GCF_015228065.2 Penaeus monodon
CTGACTGGGCCTCAAGTTCTTTACCAGATTCCGCTCCCAATTCCCGCCGGCATGTTTTCACTACTTCTTGGCCTTCATTTGCAACTCTTGCAAGACGTGGCTCTTGGCTCCTGCAGCTTTTAATATGTCGCAGACCAGCTTCGGATCCAACTTCTCAATCTCGCTTCCTTTCAGCGCCTCTCGCTGTCAGCGCGCGGTCACTGGGAAGTGCGCGCCAATTACCTTCCTTCTCTACAGCGAAGACTGCGGTGCGGGAGACAGGGTTCGATCTCCTTTTTCTCGTCCGCTGTACTGTTTTTGCGTCCGTGACATGTACTGCAGTCGCCTCCCATCAAAGGTTTTTCTTCCTCTTGCTTTTTGGACTTGAGGTACTTTGGAAAATGGAAAACATGGGTTTTGTACCTGATCTTGTCAGGTAGGCTTCCATATCACAAACGTTTCCTGAAACATGGCAGGATC
>NC_051415.1:2098858-2099483 GCF_015228065.2 Penaeus monodon
ATTGAAACGTGCGTATTTTCAAAGGAGCCGGGGCTGGTGCCTGGAGAGAGCTATCTTCTTCCTAGGACTTGGCCCCCCCCCCCCCCCAGCCCCGGTTCGCCGGCGGTCTTAAAGGGAATCAATCGCGTGGAAAGGCCGTGGAAGAGCCTCTGACTTAAATGAATGTGCGTAAAAGTTTATGTATGTTGCGTAAGCTTGTATATAAGTTTCTTTTTCACTACTACCGGCACAGTATGTTTCATTATCAATATATCATTAACCTTTTTCATTATCGATGCCACCACTTTGTAAATGATGTTTAAAACACCTTAAACTTCTACTTTAAGAGATTGTGTAGGAACTCCTTTCGTTAATTACACACAATTCCGTGTAGAAGAGCTGTTAATCATTTCTCAATTAAAGCTTCCCGTGCCCGTGTTTGCCAGAGAATTCCCCTTTTGAAAAGCCCAACTTGCAGTTTCTCAAAGCGCATTTCACTGCTGAATAGTTTTCATGATCATACATTGCCCAGGTCTGCAAAATGCTCTCTGACTGACTGTTCATTATTTCCTAACAGCCGTGCGAAGTTTGATTTTAAGAGGCTCTGCAATAACTTCAACAAATAAATGAAATCAAGTACCGTCAC
>NC_051415.1:2099815-2099971 GCF_015228065.2 Penaeus monodon
TTCAACGTTTACTTCTAACTGATGTTTCATTTTCTGCTTCTTCTAAAAGTCCATGTAAGGAGGCAGCGAAGGCGATTCGTTCAACGTTGGGTGAAAGAACTTTTGTTAACATGAAGGCCGATCATACTTGGTGTTCTTCATACCTACGTGTCTGTA
>NC_051415.1:2104619-2105006 GCF_015228065.2 Penaeus monodon
ACAGGTTATTCAATAAGCTAATGAATCTATAACCATCGCGTTCTGCGTAGGGGTGTCTCAACATTGTCTGCTAGCCTTTGAGTGAGGCGAAAGCTAACTCATAAAAAGCATAACTGTTGGACTCACACAATTGAATTATTTTCATATAACCAGGAAAAGCATGGCTCCATTTGTCCTAAATTGCACATATGTTCAGCAGCCTCCAAAAGATCTGTATCTCCAACCTGAAGGGATGACCAGGTGTCTGTCTGTTGATTTCGCAAGCAGCTCCTTGGCTTCTGTTCGGATGTCCTCCTCCGCGCTGGCTCTCGTCAATGCAGCGAGGAAGACTGCGACCAAGGGCCAGCGCGTTTCCTTGAACTGTTTCCTTGATTTGCTTCTTAACTG
>NC_051415.1:2105176-2105432 GCF_015228065.2 Penaeus monodon
TGCTCTCGATCGGTAAATGTTTGTATCTCCTTTTATTCTCTCTCTCTTTTCTGAAAATATAACCTCACACATCCCTCTCCCTCTACTCATATATCTATTTTTTCTCGCATGAATCATTTTTGATGGCTATAAAGTGGGGAACAAAAATTAAGCAATTGTGGCTAATTGTTCATCACGTTAAAGGTTACAATTTCATCCTTCAAACGCGGGCCCTTTAGGAGGCATTTGTCTTTAAATGTGCTGGAACACATTCGTA
>NC_051415.1:2105516-2105583 GCF_015228065.2 Penaeus monodon
AGAGCGAATCCAAAGAGATGATTTCTAGATTTTGTTTATAACTATTTTCAGCAATCTGCCCTTATCA
>NC_051415.1:2105757-2106048 GCF_015228065.2 Penaeus monodon
GTCATCGGTTAATTGCTTATTGAATCATGAGATCCATTTCTGGGCAGACAGGAGTCCTTGGCCTCGCTGAATGACAGCCGCTCACGCAAGACGTAAATATTTATGACTGATACACAAAAACTCACACTTATAATCGTCTACCTGCCGTCCATGTGAATACTGCGTTTAATTTTACATAGGGTGTGAATATTCCATCCATGCAGTATGTAGGAGGAGGTTTCGTAAAGTTTGGAAATGTTTTATTCAGAAGCTATGTAAGTATTCATGAGCAATCTTCGGGTAAGGCCCAAG
>NC_051415.1:2106114-2106776 GCF_015228065.2 Penaeus monodon
TCATTAAACCATTTACGCGAGACATTCAAGCATATCAGTCTCGGATAAAAAGGTCACAAGCAGTAATCAAGAAAGACATTCTCACGCAATTGGCGAACATTACCCCGAGACGCAACTTTTTAGATATTTTTGTAATGAAATGAAACATACATTTATAAATGCAGTCGCCTCGTAGCCTTGCTAATACCTGCGCGCATTGCATCCTGCCACCACCGATTTCACAACGAAGGACCAGGAAGAATGAGGGAAAAAGGATTGGAAGCGAAGGATGGTGCGAGGGAAGGAAGCCTCAAACGCGTTCAATAACAAAGGCGTCAAGGACCTTATCTTGCCTTCGTTCATGGAATCGCAAAGCCTAATGTGTTCTGTGCGGTCTAGCGAGGAAGGAGGAGGGGGGGAGAAATGAACGAGGGAGGGAGGAGAGGAGAGACAAATAAACGAGGGAGGGAGGAAAGGAGAGAGAAATGAACGAGGGAGGGAGGGAAGGAGAGAGAAATGAACGAGGGAGGGAGGAGAGGAGAGAGAAATGAACGAAGGAGCGAGGGGAGGAAGAGAAGGTGAAGGAGGCTAGGGAGGGGGAAAAAAGGAGAATATTAGGGAGAATTAAGAAAATAGTTGAAAAGGTAAATGGTGTCATTACATAAGCCTGCAATACCGAACCA
>NC_051415.1:2107028-2107172 GCF_015228065.2 Penaeus monodon
TTCGGAACAGACGGAGAAAAGGGAGAGCGGAGAGCAAAACGAGGGCAGGGGAAACGGGTTGATGGAGGGGGGCATAAAATCGGAGGCCTGATGGCTTCAGAGTGAAGTGAGAGAGCCTAGTCTGCAATGGGAATGAAAGGTTAA
>NC_051415.1:2107429-2107527 GCF_015228065.2 Penaeus monodon
TCACAGGATTAATGTCACGCATCATCCATTCAGCCCGGGCACTTTCTCCTCTGCTCTTGTCGTGGTGTGGTGGCTGTTCGTGTGGTGTCTCCGCTTGG
>NC_051415.1:2109852-2109930 GCF_015228065.2 Penaeus monodon
TCTCTCATGAATTTCGGTAATTATCATCGAGAGGAACTCGTGAAGAGTAATCGTACATTTTTTATTTCTCCATTGTGT
>NC_051415.1:2110371-2110971 GCF_015228065.2 Penaeus monodon
GTGTGTAGGTATATATATACCTACACACGCACCTGAGTCCATCTGTCTCCTGGCTTTCGGCTGCAGGAAGCCCTCGAAGGCGCTTCCCGTGCGAGTGGCGTTCGATTACAGGCGTCCTCGCATACGTAATAAATGGAGCCGTTGGAACAGAAAGACACATATTTGCAAGTGCAGGTTAGCATAGCGTATCAACATATTACATTAACTCGAAATTCAAAGCGAGTGTTAACAAAGTGGTTTTGTTCTCAGACAGGAGAGAGGCTGACAGTGTAAAAGTACAAAAGCACGAGGAGATATGGTAAGAATCAGCTTCAACTGAAACGGAAAAATGGAGCCCACATTCTCTTCCTCACACTGAATTTGTTTCCGATTTTGCTTTTTATGCCATAAAATGATTGACTTCGATAGTGATTTAGAAAATGGATACCAATCCATACCAATTCCAGGTTTAATCTGACATCAAATGAGTATCAAACTCTCATTTCAGAGGCTGCTTTGATTTGGCCTGTCTTGCTTCGACGGGCAACACATAAAAGCTATATGATATGCATATTTAGATAGATAGAGACAGATACACAGATATAGATACAGGTACAGATG
>NC_051415.1:2111095-2111539 GCF_015228065.2 Penaeus monodon
CATCAACAGCTATATTATATAAATAATATATATAATAGCTATACTATATTTTATATATCTATATTTTTTTATATCAGCAATAGATTTTCTTTTAGGAAATGTAAGTTCAACAGAAAAATGTACACCAGCTTACCTACGGTCTTCTATATTTTCCTTCTGATGTTTTGGAGTTGCTTGCTTTCGCACTGAATCAGAGAAAATAGAAACGTAAACACGAAGTAAATAAGGTTGATATACAACTGTATTTGCTGTAAAGGTAGTTCACAGTCGTGTAAAGAGATTTATAATCGGTTTAAAAATGTAGTCGCTTAAAGAAAATACAGTTAAACAAGGCATCTGTAAAATAATGTAAATAATAAATCCAACCAAAAGTTGTAATATTTTTTATCAGATTAAACAGACATATAAAAGAAAATACAAACAGATGGCAAAATGTTATAATGC
>NC_051415.1:2111788-2111965 GCF_015228065.2 Penaeus monodon
TATATCGAGCTTCAAAAGAACATATGGTGGGATTTGTTTTAAAATGAAACTAAAATTAATATGGGGGAATGTCTTTCAAAATCTTTTTAAGTTCCTTCCTTATGTTATAAAGCTAAGTGTTCGAGGTACCACAGTGTGATAAAACAATGTCTTTTGCAACAGATAATACCGGAACAG
>NC_051415.1:2112250-2112521 GCF_015228065.2 Penaeus monodon
CGCCTTCCGGAAACTGACGTAATCAGAGCAGATGTATGTTCTGTTTGGTTACGGTGAAATGCTATGAGTTTAAATAACTTAGGCGAAAACTAGAGATATTTATACCTATCCAGGAAATATGTATGATATTGTTAGGTAACCATTCTCTTTTGTTTTGACGGTATCTAAAAATGTAAGTTTGGAATTTTGTTCAGTTTCATGCGTAAACTTAGGTTAGATAAGAAACAAAATGCTCAATTTGAGATTGATTACATAGGAGAAATGTATCATA
>NC_051415.1:2113314-2113443 GCF_015228065.2 Penaeus monodon
CTGTCACATGACTATCACGAGTTTACGATGGGCAGGTGTCGTGTCTGGCGAGCACCACCATCTACCGCAAGTGTCTGATGAGACGGTCTTTCTTCCTCTCCCAAATTAGACGTACATTGACTACCATTA
>NC_051415.1:2118157-2118455 GCF_015228065.2 Penaeus monodon
ATTAAAATAACAAGATCATTTCATCCCCAGCCCTCGCCCTGTGCCAGGAACTCCAGTATCCCATAAATGACTCCTTGCAGACGGCCGCTACTCTAACGTGCAATTCCCTTGCTATAAAGGAAGACTCGACTCGGGCCGCTTTTTGAAGCCGAGCGGGATGACGAAGGCAATAACACTAGTTGCGTCCTCGGCTATTCCCCGGGGCCACACGCGCCCTCGCGGACCTCTGCGGGGCCGCAGCGGGCGCTCGGCCGTGGCAGGGAGGGTTAAGCATGGAAGCGTCTCTTGTTCTGCGCTA
>NC_051415.1:2118808-2118875 GCF_015228065.2 Penaeus monodon
CAAACACATATACTCACTCTCTCGCTATGTCTTCCTCTTTTCCTAATTTTTATTTCTCATCCCCCCC
>NC_051415.1:2119120-2119383 GCF_015228065.2 Penaeus monodon
GTACTCGCTCTCTCACTCTGTCTTCCTCTTTTCATAATTTTATTTACTGTTATTGATTTACTTTTCGCATATTAATGCAGTTTATCAGAAATACCTTTGTCCCTTCTATATGTGTCCATATCGGCTATGCCAAAAAGGTTGCATCATAACTGTTATATGAAAGTGATATATGTTTTGCCGACGCAGGTGCATTATCCACTAAGTGGCATATCCCCATCCTAGGTGGCACTTGTATCACGTGCACAGACACCCTAGACTGTGCT
>NC_051415.1:2120117-2121497 GCF_015228065.2 Penaeus monodon
GTCCTGACATCAGTATGATTACATCACGGAAAGTGGCAGTCGCAGGCTTAGGAAAATTCATTTGAAGTACAGAATTGGGAATGGGACTTGGGTTCAAGTCCCATTCCTCATTCAGGACCTCCCGAAGGAAGTTCAGAGCCGCCCCCCGCCCCGGAGACTTTCCCGTGTCCACCAGGCGAGTCCTCGTGGCTCCCTTCCCTGGCTCCCTGTCCTGCGGCGGAGCCAAGGATGTGGCGAGGAGACTCCACTGGCGAGGCAGTAAGGACTGCGCATGCGCGACGCTTCTGCCATATATCCTCGGGTCTTTGCCTGTTGATTCAGTTCCTCTGTGGATCTGTCTGGGTGAGGGCGGGCTGTGAACGCCTCCGTCGAAAGCGCTGCTCGAGCGGCTGGCTCTGCGTGTGCTTATGGAGCGCTCCTCTCGCTGATAAGGGGAAGGACTGCTCGTCTGATGGTTGCTGAACTGCAGACACATTGCATCGCAAGTGCTTGAGCACAGATTTAAGTGTCAGGCATGATTAATTGCCTGTGGTATGACATGAAAAAGTTCTAAAAAGTGTCGAAATGGAGAAATCTGATTGGAAGATGATTATTTTGATACAAGCAATTATTTTCTCAAATATTGCCCTCTGTAGGACAGGTGAGTATCTCGACGGTCGTCGTGTCTGTTCCTCTTCCCCCCTTCCTCTGCCTCTCTTTATCACTGCAGCTTCTTCGTAACGAAAAGACAGGGCCGCAGACACGCCTCCGCCTGACTCAGTGGAGATCCTCTTGCTGTAGCGAATGAAAGGCGTGCCGGCGGCTGATTTTCCGCCTCCCCCCGGCGTCGTGTGGGCGGGAACAAAGGGGTCACACACGAGGCGTCGTAATCACCAGCATTCACGGCAGCTGCAGCATTGTTCACACGCCCAGGCTCTTTTGTGAGGCTAATGCGGCCGCGTCAGTCCTCCCGACTCTGTTGCATTAACTCGAGGGGATTGAATGACTCGCATTATCATTATTCCTTCTATTACTCTTTCTTTATATCAACATCCTTATTTCGTTTAATTTTGTATGGTTTATCAGCTCCTTCGGCTACCTTTCTTATCTCTCTATCTGAATATCTTTGTTCATTATTCGTTCATTTGTTAAGATTTCCTTCATTCATTGGAGTCTACGCCGCAGGCCGCCAGTCCTTCCTGACAGACTTCCTTCAGCCGTCGCCGAGGCCCCCGGCGCCTCTGGCGTCGCTCCGACTAATTTCCCGATTCGAGTTTGCACTTTGTGTGTAAAGTCGTCCATGATTCGCCAAAGGACTCGCCATACACTTCATTAGCGCCAGACTCTATGTCCAATTTAACTCAGACTGAGTATTCCATTCTCGCAGATTTCTGTCAAAAA
>NC_051415.1:2121986-2122068 GCF_015228065.2 Penaeus monodon
GTGAAGGTAAAGGGGTGTTACGTATAAATTAATATTTAACAATTTTATAGTAATGATAATTATATTTATTAATAATAATATA
>NC_051415.1:2122164-2122323 GCF_015228065.2 Penaeus monodon
GGAGGGTGTTGAAATCTATAACACATCTCTCTATAATTATTATTATTTTTTAATATATTAAAAATAATAATTTTGGGGTTTGTAATTATTAAAATATTATTTGGATTTTAAATATATTTTTATTATTAAAAAAATTTTATTTGTTGTGTAACAAACTAT
>NC_051415.1:2128119-2129034 GCF_015228065.2 Penaeus monodon
GCAGTCACAGGAAAACACTTAGTAAAAGGTGCCTTCTGTACTTGCAATCGCCCTATGACTCGCAGGCAGAGTGGCACGTCTGTTCAAAGAGACTAGTTGCTGCCTCGCACCTCGGCCAAACGTCAAGGGCAGATGGCCAAACGTCAAGGGCAGATGTTCCCTGGTCGTCCGATGAACACCGTCAGCGCCACCGGCTAAAGGGAACCGTCCTGAGCGCCGTTGGTGAGGCTCTCGGCCCTCGCGAGCGGTGGTTACGGCCAAGTTACGGCCGTGAAGCGCGCATCGCTCACTGCAATGCGCGGCCTTCGCATTAGCGTGACCGTTTTCCGCATCATGAGCTCCGCGGGAAGCCGTAAATAGCGAGTGCGAAAGCGTCCGGCCTTATTGAGAGCCGCGTCCAGATGCGGGTCGTTAAACCTTGCAATGGCAACGGACGGCCCGACAACAGCCAGGCCGAAAGTTTACTTTAATTGCGCGAAGTTTATATTTACGTGGAATGCGAAGTCGGGGACGCAGCCGAGAGGGCCGTCGGCGTATGCCTCGGCAGCGTAGGTCGTGGAAACGGCTCGTCGAGAGACGCTTGACGGCCGGCAGATTGCAAAGGCGGGAACCTGAATATCGCTCGCCGTGCCCGGTGCTCCTCCTCCGCCCGGAGGGCAGTCGGTCGCCGGACGTTTCTCATGAGGAGGAACTGAGAGAAAAACCTAATGATGGCGACGATGGCGGGTGAATGACAAGCACTTACAGCCGCCGGAATAAACTGGAGGCGAGCCATTCCAGACGGGAAGCTGAGTGGTTGAAAAGTCACCGAGTCTCCGCTCAGAAACTTCTGCGAATCGAATCGTCTCACCGTCGCTCTCTGCACTTGCATGCGCGTATACGAGTAGGTATGTGAGTATGTATCTGTATGTTTAC
>NC_051415.1:2130142-2130305 GCF_015228065.2 Penaeus monodon
ACATAACCCTAATAAAGTACGGTCTTGAAAGGACTTCTCGATAGATCTCTTCTCGGGAATGAACGCAAACCCTCCTAAAATCCACAAAAGGTATCCAGACCTATACCTATACCTATAAAAATCCGGTTA
This sequence comes from Penaeus monodon, assembly GCF_015228065.2. Classification (NCBI taxonomy): domain Eukaryota; kingdom Metazoa; phylum Arthropoda; class Malacostraca; order Decapoda; family Penaeidae; genus Penaeus; species Penaeus monodon. The sequence goes on from NC_051415.1 coordinate 2,130,272, forward strand.
AAAGGATGTTCGGAAATGTTTTTTTTTATTATTG
>NC_051415.1:2130522-2130841 GCF_015228065.2 Penaeus monodon
TAACACAAACATGTGAACCTTGAATGAATAGATTTGAGTATCCAAAACAAATATGTACATTTGTTTTTAAAAACATGGTGAAAAATTGCCTAAGGTGTTCGGAATAAATTCCTTAAGGGCTTCGGCGCTGTGCCTTTGCTGCAATCAGGGCAGCGAGCGACCAGCCTCCGTCCCTTCGCCGCAACGTGTTATGGCACCGCCCTGGGCAGCAACGGCGAACTGTATTCTGTATAAGATTATTGTATGGCGTTTGAGATAAGCCTTGTTTTCTGACGAATTTTGGTTAATAGTACTATGTAGGTAAATTAAAGTTTCACAA
>NC_051415.1:2132257-2133076 GCF_015228065.2 Penaeus monodon
CCGGCATGCATTGCATAGAATGCGAGAGCCAACTCTTGGCCCCAGCGCGTTGGTCACTCTATATAAGACAGAAGCCTGGCCTTTACTTCTAGATGAACTCGAATTTTCGTTCGCATTTCATAATAGATCAGGCACGGCTAAAGGAACCGTCCTGAGCGCCGTTGGTGAGGTCTCGGCCCTCGCGAGCGGTGGTTACGCCAAGTACGGCCGTGAAGCGCGCATCGCTCACGCAATGCGGCTTCATTAGCGTGACGTTTCGCATCAGGCTCGCGGAAGCGTAATAGCGAGTGCGAAAGCGTCCGGCCTTATGAGAGCCGCGTCCAGATGCGGGTCGTTAAACCTTGCAATGGCAACGGACGGCCGACAACAGCAGCCGAAAGTTTACTTTAATTGCACGAAGTTTATATTCGTGAATGCGAAGTCGGGGACGCAGCGAGAGGGCCGTCGCGTATGCTCGCAGCTAGGTCGTGGAAACGGCTCGTCGAGAGACGCTTGACGGCCGGCAGATTGCAAAGGCGGGAACCTGAATATCGCTCGCCGTGCCCGGTGCTCTCCTTCGCCCGGAGGGCAGTCGGTCGCCGACGTTCTCATGGGGAGGAACTGAGAGAAAAACCTAATGATGGCGACGATGGCGGGTGAATGACAAGCACTTACAGCCGCGGATAAACTGGAGGCGAGCCATTCCAGACGGGAAGTGAGTGGTTGAAAAGTCACCGAGTCTCGCTCAGAAACTTCTGCGAATCGAATCGTCTCACCGTCGCTCTCTGCACTTGCATGCGCGTATACGAGTAGTATGTGAGTATGTATCTGTATGTTTAC
>NC_051415.1:2134197-2134278 GCF_015228065.2 Penaeus monodon
TACGGTCTTGAAAGGACTTCTCGATAGATCTCTTCTCGGGAATGAACGTAAATCCTCCTAAAATCCACAAAAGGTATCCAG
>NC_051415.1:2134581-2134915 GCF_015228065.2 Penaeus monodon
TAACACAAACATGTGAACCTTGAATGAATAGATTTGAGTATGCAAAACAAATATGTACATTTATTTTTAAAAACATGGTGAAAAATTGCCTAAGGTGTTCGGAATAAATTCCTTAAGGGCTTCGGCGCTGTGCCTTTGCTGTAATCAGGGCAGCGAGCGACCAGCCTCCGTCCCTTCGCCGCAACGTGTTATGGCACCGCCCTGGGCAGCAACGGCGAACTGTATTCTGTATAAGATTATTGTGTGGCGTTTGAGATAAGCCTTGTTTTCTGACGAATTTTGGTTAATAGTACTATGTAGGTAAATCTGATACTTCCATTAAAGTTTCACAAAC
>NC_051415.1:2135134-2135707 GCF_015228065.2 Penaeus monodon
TTGCGAGTATGTATATATAATATTACTACCAAGCCGGCATGCGTTGCATAGAATGCGAGAGCCAACTCTTGGCCCCAGCGCGTTGGTCACTCTATATAAGACAGAAGCCTGGCCTTTACTTCTAGATGAACTCAAATTTTCGTTGCGCATTTCAGTTGAAAATGAGATCCAGGCAGCAATTGCCTTGTGAAACCAGAACACTCATGACGCGGCCCCACCGATCCCTTCCTTCCAAAGAACTGAGGAGGAGTCTACTGTTATTGAGGCTTTCGCACGCCGGCGCCTGAGGACTCCAATACCGGCTGCGAAGGAAAAACAGGAAGAGAGATTACCACGGCCGTTGTAGGGACCGGCGAGAGCAAAACACCGACAGAGAGATATGAGTGAACATTTTCCATGTTTTACAATGCTTTTATCATCGTAATAAAGAAAAGGAAAAAAACACAAAAAATATGTATAAAATGATGGTGTACAGAGCCTGAATAATAATTATTGTACTTTGAAATTAACGATTATTAGCGTGAGGTGATTATTTTATCTCCTTTTTTTCTTTTTTGTACAAAACTGTAGTAA
>NC_051415.1:2136091-2137093 GCF_015228065.2 Penaeus monodon
TTCTGTTTTGTTGAACATGATGTTGCCGTATGAACTGTCATTCTGTCAATGCACGTCATGCATATCTTATTTTCGGATAATTTTATTTCTGTGAAACTTATTTTTTATGTGTTTATTTGGCCCATAAAAAAACGAAATAACAATTTCTTTCTTGTTATTACACACTGGGAATGAACCTCTGGCACTGACAAAGCAAATATTCTAATATTACTCTCGTTAAAATGGCGAAGAAAGGACCGGCGTGTGGGTGGCAGTGGGGCATGGCCGGCGTGTGGGTGCCTGTGGGAAAGAGTGCGCGAAAGGTCGCCCTCGAGCGCCCTTTGTGCCGCGACTCCGAAGCCGTAAGTTCGAATCCACGGCGACAGATATGTTGTGCAGGGGAGCCGCGTGTCCTCCTATGTAACACTTTCCAAAAGTGAGAGAGAATTAAAATCGAAAGGGAGAGAAAAAGAACTGGATGATATTGGGAGAAAAGGAGAGAGAGAAGAAAAGTATCGTATTGATTTCCAACAGTTCAGTCTATCTGTCTGTCTGTTATGGACTGTTCTCCAGGCGACCCGAAAAGGAAAGGAAAATGCTTTTGTTTACAGGAGTGAACGCTAAACCTGATGGAGACGTGATACATTGGCCGAGCGCAGACGTAAGGCGTGTAAAACAAGCAGAGAATTTCGCTTGCCCATTCTCAGCCCCTTATTTCTTACCTTTCTTTACTCTCGCGCCTGACAGCTTGACTAGTTTACTGCTCCCTCCCCTTCTGCTGTTGGAGGGAGGAGGAGGGGGGGAGCATCAGGGTTCCAATAAGAAGCACTGGCGACGGCGTTCGGTTGGATTTAGAACTGCTGATGTGTGGTGTACACATACATGCATAAATAAACGCACATCCAGACCTACGCGTATATGCATAGACACAAATAAAGCACGAAGGAAGCAAGGGACCGTAGTGTACCTGGCACTAGTCCTCCAGTTTCTCCTATGGAATAAAACCCAGGGAGTTTGTTGCCA
>NC_051415.1:2137754-2138140 GCF_015228065.2 Penaeus monodon
CATGCTACATCGAATGCACTAATATTTTAAACAATTCATACAAGTCAACCAAATATAGATAAGCTAACAGAGTATAAAAGATGAAATATGATGTTAAAAGATTATAGAAGGATATAATATAATCAGCTAAAACAATATAGATAGATAAGATATAATAAGCTAAAAGAATATAGATAGCTAAAAGATAGCTTTCAGCGCCTGGCACTTCTTCCCCGCGCCTTGCCTCCCCCGACTAACCGACCCCATTGAAAGAGTCGGCATCTTGCGGTCCCTTGATCACTCAGAAACGAACCTCAGTTCTCGCAGATACAGTTGGTGAGATTTTTTATACATTTTTTTACACAGTACTAGAGATTCATAGACGAAATCGTGTGTGTGCGTGATTT
>NC_051415.1:2138406-2139649 GCF_015228065.2 Penaeus monodon
AAAATGTGTGTGAGTGGTTTACTATCATCATCATCCTGACTACCATGCCCCCCCCCCTTCTGAAAGAGGCAAACCTCGAGGCTTTAATCAGGTCAGAGCTTCTCCTCAAAGCTAACTAGTCACGCATACCTAATAGCAGTTACCTCGCAAGACATTTCGCGCTTTAACGGATTCCTCGGTCCTTTGTGGCAGGGGCTCTGAAGGCTTCGACTCCCCCCCCCCCCCCTTCAGCAACTTCCGCGCCGCGCTGAGTGCACTCGCACAGCAGCTCTCTTCCACTCAGGCGCCGCTGACCTCGCAGCGGGCAGGGCGAGGAAGGGGGCGCTCCCATTGCATAAAATTCAACAGCTTTTCTCCCTCTCTTAACTGGACTCTTGGTACCTCGGCGAGCCTTGGTATCGGACCAATTACCGTTGCATGGATTCCCAGAGGTGCAGTGTTCTCCGCTGTATTTCAGGTTACATGCGTTGTTGCAGGCAAGTTGAAATTTTTGCAGCGAGTACTTTTTCTTATCGAAAATGTATATTATATTCACATATGATGATGAGATCTCAAATTTGGGTATAAATGCATATGAGTAAATCAAGATTACGATTTTCTGTAAGCATGCGACCGCGAAGTTTTCTACAAATATATGGCAGACAAGAAACTGTATCTTTTCTAGTAAGAAATACCATTTTATTTTTGCTATGTTTTATCCATAAACATTTCGCTTTTTCTTGAAAAAGCGAAAAAGCGATAGAAAAAAAAATTCTAGTTCTTTTTCAGCAAAAAGATCCTACATGTTCTGGGGAAAGCGAGTGTCCAAGAGCCGTGCTGCATGTAGCCGGGCGGGCGGCGCGGCGTCCCGGGCGGCGGGTCGAATGCGCCCTAATGAAGCGAGCGAGCCCCGGGCCAGGCCATTACGGGGGCGCTGGACGTCGACTCGTTATCTCATTACGTTGATGTATGTTATAACGCGTCGTGATATTGTGCTCGAAGATGACTCAGAGTGGCGTGGACGCTCGTGCAAGGATTTATGGCGACGCGAAGGAATTTTTGGAAGAGTATTTCGTGAAAATTTATGAAAACGGAGAGTAAATTTGAGTCATTTGCGCAAATGATAATCAGAGAGCATTCAGGAAAGGAGTTAGAGCGAAAGGCGAGGGAACGAGGCACCGCGAGATGACTCTCCATGTGGAATCTATGCAAGTAAATCTTTGGAGCATTAGAAAGTTAAGACAAAGTTATGCTGCAGATATCC
>NC_051415.1:2141138-2141550 GCF_015228065.2 Penaeus monodon
CGAAAAGTAAAAGCATCAGCAATATCTGACCTTTGGTCCCTTCAAATGAGATGTGTACCTGACACCAAGACTTTCCTGCTTCTTCTCCTTCAACAGTTAACGGGGGAAATCGCTGGCAATGAGAATCAAAACAAAAAATGCAAAACTGATTCACACACCACAGGACGGACTTCATCTGCAAAAGCGCAGAGGGAATTCTTATCTTATTTTATGTCTGAGTTGTCTGGAGTGCGCTGGGGGAGAGCGACAAGGCCCTGATGAGAGCATGACATTTTAGGAAAGAACTGATTACAAAATGCATTCAAATGTTTAATGTTGCAAAAAAGGCTTTCTCAGATAACGAATGCAAAAGGCAAAAATAAGTGAATGATAAACACCAGAAAGAAGAAAGAAAATATAGATGCAGCTTCCG
>NC_051415.1:2142119-2142206 GCF_015228065.2 Penaeus monodon
ATTCTGTACTTAAAACATGAATTATTCTCCCGATAGCCTTGGTAGGAACTGTAATGGTCGTTTAAATTTTTTTTGTTATGCTAACTC
>NC_051415.1:2142787-2142990 GCF_015228065.2 Penaeus monodon
TAGAGAAGTCAGACCTTCTTTTCCCTTCTCCATGCTGAAGTCCAATACAAGAAAAATGATTGAAAATTAATAATAAACACTAGATAAAAAAGAAAACATGAATGTGCCGATGGCATTACTGTACACACATAATCTGATCGCTGGATTTTATTTCCTTCTCTGGGAACGGAATAATGTCGTGCACTGATATATTATAGAATGAA
>NC_051415.1:2143902-2144209 GCF_015228065.2 Penaeus monodon
ATAAGCATTACCGCCGCTAGTGTTATTAGTATGAGAGATTAGGAAAGTTAGCGCGAGGCAGCGAGTGGCGGCACTCGCAAGCAGACCTTAATGCCAGGTAAATTAGGCAGGGAAGTTGGAGTCTCCCCGTTACCGCAGATCAACGCTCTCGCGAGATATAATGAATGTGGTTTACATTGTACAGGCGTCGTTAGGGAGGTCTGCCAGCCTCCCCTCGGCGCCCGCGGCGATGGAGTTGCAGTCTTATTGATATTTGCTGTTATTAGCTTGGTTTATGGTCAGTGCATTGAGAAGTTTGGAATGTTCT
>NC_051415.1:2144291-2144871 GCF_015228065.2 Penaeus monodon
TGTAGATGTCTATATGAGTACGTATGCATGAATGTGTGTCTGTGTTGATGAATGCGTTTTGTAAGTAGGTAGCGCATGCGTTGAAGGCGAGAGAACACCAAATATATTTTCGAAAGGCAGCTTTCAAAAAGAGCCTAATTAAAAAGCAAGAGAAGAGAATTTACATCTTAATCACTTCACGCTTTTTGAAAGTGTCCCACTCCTTCTCTTCGGCTGATGAAGGAGGCCTAGGCGTGATCTTTCACACAATTTATTTCGCGCCTATGGTCCTCGGGAGCCCCAGGCTACTCCAGGAGATGAAAAGGGAGAATTGTTGACTTTTCTTTCTCTTCACCATCCGGATTCTTTTATAGGAATCTCTTGGAGAGAAGGAAAGGCGAACAGACAAAGCGCGAAGGATGAGGAAGAGGCACCGGCTGTCAACATTGGGCTAATTGCTAAACTTTTATGCGCATCTCCATCTCCCCCCCCCCACACTCCACCGCCACCTCCCCCTCACCTTTCTCCACCATGCCCTCCTCTACCTCCCCTTTCACCCCCTTCGCTCTTCGCCCTCCTCTCCATCTCCTCTTCTCCGTCA
>NC_051415.1:2145732-2145862 GCF_015228065.2 Penaeus monodon
TACCACTACCTTCGCTGCGGTGAAACCGTATCTCCTGACTCAATTAGATTTTTTTCATCATTTTTCTTTCAACGTCTTAAAACTGTGAGACAATCTCCTGCTCTCCTCTTAATGGGGGCAGTCGACTCCG
>NC_051415.1:2146136-2146536 GCF_015228065.2 Penaeus monodon
TCCTCCTTTTTTCTCTATACATTACTCTTGTTATTGATGATCTTTAGAAATAAATAAGTCAATAAAGAGATGAACAAATTAGAATCCAAGTAAAGTGCAAATGAAAATGTCCTCATCAGACTGCAATTACAGGGAGCGACATCGAATGGACGATGTTTACCAAAATCCCTAGGGTCAGCCTCTGGGATTTCGGCAGACTGCAGGACTTGGCAAATGGCACTGTCGAATATTTTCTTGGCTGGCAACTGGGCAATGACCGTGCCTGTGCGATTACTGCGCGTGTTTGTTCTGCTGTGTCTTTTCCATTTCCTCGACCTGTTTTGCTCTGCCTACTTCATGCCTTTTCCTTGTCTTTCCTCGAGCCTTTTCAACGACAGATCTTATTTCCTTATTTTCAATG
>NC_051415.1:2147384-2147668 GCF_015228065.2 Penaeus monodon
TTGGAGGCGCAAACGTCTTTACTGAACTCATATGCTTCGGAGACTTCACTCCTGACGTAATAGAACAAAGAATAAATAACATGAAACTATAAAAATAAAATAAGATAAAAGCTACAATACTATTATTTGTACTAAAACACAGAGTAAAAAAAAGTTAAGCGAAAATACGAAGACGTTCATTGGGAAAATGACTAGCTGTGTGGTTAGAAATATGTGTTGCATTGGGTTAAGGGTCTGGGTTAGGTCAAACGAGTGATAATGGTACCAGACTACAAAGAAAAACA
>NC_051415.1:2148067-2149078 GCF_015228065.2 Penaeus monodon
CCTCACATCCAGAACCTGAAATGTACATGCCAGAGGTAAGATAACGTTATATCTTTCACTTAGCTTGGAACCTTTTTTTTTAAAGGATAAGTTCAGAATTCAAACGCATTCGCAGTTTGTTTGTTTGTTTGTGGTATTCACTGGTTCTGAGAGAATGGGTAAGAAGCAGGATGTCTTTTCTAAATGGATAACAGATACTAAAAGTCCTGTATTGTAAGAATGTAATTTATTCTATATTTGTATCTTGATTTGTTATGGAAGTTCTTTCTTAAAGAGCCAAAATGGTGGTTTTATAGTAATGAATGGTGTACCACTGTGCGTTGTCTTTTGTTATTTGGAAGTCCAGAAAGAGGATTTTCTTATACTCCTCTGCTTTCATCAGTGAACTTTAAAGATATACGCTGAATCTAGGACGCATTAGATTTAAACGTATGCCAAATGTTCACCAAATTTTGCTACAAAGAATGGGGCAGGCAATCCCACAATTATAATCTCACTGGTATCAGAAAAAGACACAAGACCACAAGTAACTGTTAGATTTAGATGTCTGGTTACTTAGAGTGGGAAGCCAGTTACAAACATGTATTTTTACAAGACCAACAGTGAATGACTGTCAAGGTGCATTTTAAATGCTACCTGGTTAAGTCAAAATAAACAATGATATAGCAATAATTCATAAAGATATTGGTGGAAGAATATACATATTCATAACGTTTAAACTGTGCAGAGAGAATAAACTCCAAACATCTTTATTTTTCACCAAAAATAACCCTGACAAGTTAATTTACAAAATCAGCAGCTTTTCTTAGAACCATAAAAATGTAAATCACATGCGCAAATAAGTAGTAAATGTGCACTACAACACTAAGTATTAGGTGAGGAAACGATAATGTGAAAATGAAGTCCAGGTAAGAAGGGAGTTTATTGCATACGGGGTAATATGTACGCGTCTTATTAGGCAAAAGTTCTGTTAGGAAAAAAAATGGGTTTTGTAAAGGGTATACACATAAG
>NC_051415.1:2149258-2149560 GCF_015228065.2 Penaeus monodon
TATACCAATACGTAAACACAGACAGGGATATAATTGAATAAATAGGTGTTACAGATTTCGATTTTTCTAACAATTTGGGATAATCATGCGCGTGTATGTTTGTGAGTGCATTGACACACACGAACTCAGTCTGTGTCTGTGACGTGATTGCCTTCCCTTGCTCTGCCATTCAGACAATTGGCGTCCTGATAAATGATTTCTCTTGTCCGCTTGTAACTCCATTTGGTTCTTGTCTTGATGTTCCTTGGGGCCGCCACCTGTGACTCTGTGACCGCTGCACTTGTCTTTCGGAATCGAATACT
>NC_051415.1:2149826-2150088 GCF_015228065.2 Penaeus monodon
GGAGAAATTGAAGGAATAAAACCCAAGCTGCTTCTTTGCAGTTTGCATTTCCTGCTCATGCGCACCTACCGTCCTTGGGCTTTCATAATATTTTAATTTTAACGAAGGACATTCCAGACACTCTACCCCCTCGTTGCCCCTGCCCACCCAAAGTCCACCCCGCCCCCACGCCCTTCCGTAGCCCAGCCCCACGCCCTTCTGTAGTCCCGCCCCCTCATACCTCTGCCCCCACCCCCCCCCACCTCATAATCTGCCTTAATAA
>NC_051415.1:2150144-2150438 GCF_015228065.2 Penaeus monodon
CTGAATTTGCTTTTATTTTGCCTGGGTTTATCATTCGTTTTTATTAGCTCTTCCTCATGTTCTTCACTGCCTTCTCTCCCTTTATGCCTCTTCCCGTTTTCTCGTCCTCCTTTTAGCACCATCATTTCCGCGAAGACTGGGCCAGAAAATGCAGTAGAGACAAAGTGGGGATAGGCGAGGAGCGTGAAAAGGACGGCGGGAATAAAAGCAAATAACGGACAGGAAGGATTATGTCATCCGTGGTTTTTATCTCGTTCTTTTTCATTGTTACCGCCCCTTTTTAAAATCAAAACT
>NC_051415.1:2150894-2150976 GCF_015228065.2 Penaeus monodon
CTCCCTTCCGCGTCCGACCCAGCGCTTCCCCGTGCAAATCCTTGCGGTTGGTCCATCAGCGGAGGTCCTCCCCTCATCGGGC
>NC_051415.1:2151010-2151183 GCF_015228065.2 Penaeus monodon
TAATTGCATTATTCCCAAGCGCGGGGTAAAACACGGATAAAAATCCCTATTGATGTTGATCTCGGCAATCATTTTCTTACTCCGCGTCGACAAATTTCTCTGTTGGTTTTATCAAGTGGGCGTTTATTTGGTATGTTTCATATCAAATTTACTGGAGTGGTAGATTCGACAGG
>NC_051415.1:2151394-2152339 GCF_015228065.2 Penaeus monodon
AAGGCAAAGAAAGAAACAGAAATAGAGATGCAGACAGAGATAAAGACCAAGACAGAGAGAGAGAGAGCCAGGGGCACAGAAAGGGGTGAAGAAAGACGGAGACAGAGACGAAAGCAAAAACAACCGGAGGGAAAAAGACGGAGCAAAGACACAAAGGGCGGTCATTTTATACATTCCGATCCTCGAACTTCCTAGGATACCATCTTGCGGAAGACCATTTTCAATAAATAAATGCACAAGTGATATTTATTGCTCATTTATAGCTAAATCTAACTCTTTGGTTTTGTGTCCATTTTAGAATTTAGTCTGCGACTCGGCGGAAAATCTGAAGTAAATAAAAAAAAAAGGAAAATGAAATGAATCTAGCAGTGATTCTATCATGAATTTTGAGATGAGGATGGATACTCATGTACCTCATTCTCCGCAATCTCCCCTCCTTCCGATCCTCATGAATATTTACTCGCCCTCACGTCGGTGGCCAATAACATCAAAGGCCGAAGAATTGAAGAGATGCTTTGCGATTCAGCGAGTAGTAGGCAGGCAAATATAAACGGTAGTTGTTGAACATTATTGGATATATCTGTTTATCGTTTCCGCGCTCCGTGACTGGCGTTTCGTAAAATGTAACTCGCGGGGGAAAAATGGCTCTATGATGCCTGAAGATATATATGCAATGGTAAACAAAATAGTCGAGTTCGGTGTTTACAAGACGAGAATCATCGACAAAGCGGCATATGATATTCAAAATTCAGAATTGTATATTACACATTTCGTACTGGCCTCAGGCTGCATGATGCGGATAAATAGACAAGCCTTATTTTTGCGGTTTAAAATAAATAACTAGGTAAATACGAGGAAAATATACTGGATGTTTAAAATGTTATCAGTGTAATTTCTCTCACTGAAAATATATGTTGTTGTCAAACACGAGTCTTAATGTTTAAT
>NC_051415.1:2153432-2153727 GCF_015228065.2 Penaeus monodon
TCTATCATTACATTGAAAATGTTACCAGCAGAGTAGCATCATCTATATAGACATAAAGGTGATCATAACGAAAAGGAGTGATGAAACAGACGTTGGTGCAGCAAGAGCTTAAAGCCAGCGTGTTCCTCCGGGGGCTTCCAACGAGCAATAAGCCACACTCTCTCCCGTGATGTATGGAGGCCGGACGACGCGCCAACAGCGACCTCTTTGGGAAAAGCTTTCCAAATGGATATTGTATCGATAGGCATTCACTATGATAATGCGCCTCTTAAAGGCTTTAGGGTATTACTATGGG
>NC_051415.1:2155153-2155482 GCF_015228065.2 Penaeus monodon
ATGCTATGAAAATTTATAATCCTTTAACATGAGGTAACGAATCGATTTTGACGTGCTTTCCCTTTTTCGTCCTATTATCATACCTTATGTAATATGATTTTGCAAGCAAGAATGATTACATGATGGAAGAGGAAGAAATAGTTGCGTGGGAAAGGAAAGGGACGGGAACAGAGAGACGCACAAAAAAACACGTATAAAAAGTTGACCAAAAGAGAAAATTAAATCCAGAGGCAGGAGAGCAACAGATCCAGCAAGTTCAGCATGATTTGCATTACGCGAGAGCCTCATCCAATGAAGCAATATCTCGGCTCTCCAGGACACTTTTACTT
>NC_051415.1:2156176-2157559 GCF_015228065.2 Penaeus monodon
ATGCGGCCGTCAGTGCGCTGTACTGCCATCGCAGAAGCTAAGAACTCCGTGGCTCAGAAGTTGAAAATACACTGACATCATCAGCGGCGTAATTACTTCCAGCTTCACGCCACAACGAGTCACTGGAGATCAAAGGCCTTCCTCCGCTTATTGGCGAGACTCGGCCAGTTTTATCGCTTCTGTGGAATCACCACGTCCTCCGTCCTTCCTTCTCCTTTCCTTCCTCTCGCCTCCTTTCTTAATTCTCTCTCCTCCGTATCGTATTTTTCCTCGTCCTTTCTTTCCTTTTCCCCTTTCCTTCTTCCCGTATTAAGGCCTTAGAGCAACTTCTCTGTAGCTTTTTTCCTCTTATCCTTTATCCATATCCTCCTCTTCTACTTTCCTTCTCATTGTACCTTCTCTTCCCTTCCTCCCCTTTACTCGTGACGTTTGTGAAGAAGGGAGAAGGGAAACTAATAACCTCAATTCATCAAAATGAAATCTCCTTTTCTGCCGCCAAATTTCTTTCTCGCCTTTAATGATTTACTAAAAATAATATTGTCCGTAGGATAATCTTAGCACTAGAAGCAAAGGATATATAAAAATACATATTTCAGCATTTTTCATTTCTTAAAGTAATACAGTCTGTCATTATACAGTTGTACAAATTATTATACCAAAGGCGATTATAATGTTCTATCGTTGCTAGAACATCCAAACTATATAAAAAAAAAAAATAATAAGCTCAGAAATGAGAAACCGAATATCTTTCAAACAATTTGCATGAAATTTCCTTTCTAAGTAACTGTTAAAATTAAATCGTCTTTTGTATCCCACTTGTCCCAGGCGGGGCTTTTAGTAGCAGAGGTAATTAAAACTTTAACATAGACTGTCATGGTACTCAGTAGTCTTAATTTTGTTGACGTGGCACTAAGGAAAAGGAAAGAAGATTTGCTATAGGCTTTTGACATCAATCATTTCATTGTCAAATGCTAATTCATAAACTGTTTTAATTTGCAGTAAAAGGTTTAGCAACAAGCGTTTTTCCTTCTTTTCAGTTATTATTACACTGAGATACACGCTGCAAAGATTCTTATGCACTCAAAATAAAAATAAGAAAGGGTGATTAATCAATAATTTGCATAATCTACCATGTCAGTAGCTAACATACACTGTTATCAAAATTCTTGAAGTATTAACAGTGTGATATAACTATTATTATATATGGAGCTTATTTGGCCCAAGTTCTATTACAACGTAATCACTCTTCAGAAAATGTGGAAATGGAAAACTCTACGAACTCTGCATGTCGGGTTCTACTATCTGCACTGATTAGTACTTGTTTCAGCAATCCACTGACTGTAATTGGGACGAATTAGATTAGCGTGACCTCCGCGAAAGTAG
>NC_051415.1:2163596-2164680 GCF_015228065.2 Penaeus monodon
CTACTTTCGCGGAGGTCACGCTAATCTAATTCGTCCCAATTACAGTCAGTGGATTGCTGAAACAAGTACTAATCAGTGCAGATAGTAGAACCGACATGCAGAGTTCTTTAGAGTTTTCCATTTCCACATTTTCTGAAGAGTGATTACGTTGTAATAGAAACTTGGACCAAATAAGCTCCATTTTAATAAAAAAGTTATATCAAAATGTTAATACTTAAAGAATTTGATAACAGTGATGTTAGCTACTGACATGGTAGATTATGCAAATTATTGATTAACCCACCCTTTCTTATTTTTTTTTTGAGTGCTTTAAGAAATCTTTGCAGCGTGTATCTCAGTGTAATAATAACTAAAAAGAAGGAAAACGCTTGTTGCTAAAACCTTTTACTGCCAAATTAAAACAGTTTATGAATCAGCATTGACAATGAAATGTTTGATGTCAAAGCCTATAGCAAATCTTCTTTCCTTTTCCTTAGTGCCACGTCAACAAAATTAAGACTACTGATACCATGACAGTCTATGTTAAAGTTTAATTACCTCTGCTACTAAAGCCCCGCCCGGGGCAAGTGGGATACAGAAGACGATTTAATTTTAAACAGTTACTTAGAAACGAAATTTCATGCAAATTGTTTGAAAGTATTCGGTTTTTCATTTCTGAGCTTATCATTTTTTTTTTTTATATAGTTTGGATGTTCTAGCAACGATAGAAAATTATAATCGCCTTTGGTATAATAATTTGTACAACTGTATAATGACAGACTGTATTTCTTTAAGAAATGAAAAATGCTTTAAAATGTATTTTTATATATCCTTTGCTTTCTAGTGCTAAGATTATCCTACGGACAATATTATTTTTAGTAAATCATTAAAGGCGAGAAAGAATTTGGCGGCAGAAAAGGAGATTTCATTTTGATGAATTGAGGTTATTAGTTTCCCTTCTCCCTTCTTCACAAACGTCACGAGTAAAGGGGGGGAAGGGAAGAAGAAGGTACAATGAGAAGGAAAAATAGAAGAGGAGGATATGGATAAACGATAAGAGGAAAAAAGCTACAGAGGAATTTCTCTAAGGCCTTAATACGGGAAG
>NC_051415.1:2164775-2164998 GCF_015228065.2 Penaeus monodon
GGCCCGGGGGGGACGTGGTGATTCCACAGAAGCGATAAAACTGGCCCAGTCTCGCCAATAAGCGGAGGAAGGCCTTTGATCTCCAGTGACTCGTTGTGGGGTGAAGCTGGAAGTAATTACGCCGCTGATGATGTCAGTGTATTTTCAACTTCGAGCCACGGAGTTCTTAGCTTCTGCGATGGCAGTACAGCCCCAAATGACGGCGATAGAAAACATAAAAAAC
>NC_051415.1:2166101-2167062 GCF_015228065.2 Penaeus monodon
GTCGATGTTCACACAGTTGCACTATATTTGAGATAACAATGGACAGATTCGTACTGACACGACGCGCGTACAGCAGTCACAGGAAAACACTTAGTAAAAGGTGCCTTTCTGTACTTGCAATCGCCCTATACTCGCAGGCAGGTGGCACGTCTGTTCAAAGAGACTATTTTGCTGTCTCGCTCCTTCCGCTCGCGGCTCCGTCGGCCAACGTCAAGGGCAGATGTTCCCTGGTCGTCCGATGAACACCGTCAGCGCCACCGGCTGAGGGAACCGTCCTGACGCCGTTGGTGAGGGTCTCGGCCCTCCGAGCGGTGGTTACGCCAAGTTACGGCCGTGAAGCGCGCATCGCTCACTGCAATGCCGGCTTCGCATTAGCGTGACCGTTTCCCATCATGACTCCGGGGAACCGTAATAGCGTGCGAAAGCGCCCGGCCTTTTTGGGAAGCCGCGCCCAGAGGGGTCGTTAAACCTTTGCATGGCACGGACGGCCCACAACAGCCAGGCCGAAAGTTATTTTTTAATTGCGCGAAGTTAATATTTACGTGGAATGCAAAGTCGGGACGCAGCCGAGAGGGCCGTCGGGGGTAGGCCTCGGCAGCGTAGGTCGTGGAAACGGCTCTCGAGAGACCTTGAGGGCCGGGCAGTTGCAAAGGCGGGAACTGATATCGCTCGCCGTCCCCGGGTGCTCTCCTCCGCCCGGGGGCCCGTCCGGTCGCCGGACGTTTTCTCATGGGGAGGAACTGAGAGAAAACCTATGATGGCGACGATGGCGGGTGAATGACAAGCCCTTAACACCGCCGAATAAACTGGAGGCGAGCCATTCCATACGGGAAGCTGGAGTGGTTGAAAAGTCACGAGTCCCCGCTCAGAAACTTCTGCGAATCGATCGTCTCCCGTCCTCTCTGCACTTGCAGCCGTATAGAGTAGGTATGTGGAGTTGTTCTGTATGTTTAACACAAAC
>NC_051415.1:2168321-2168467 GCF_015228065.2 Penaeus monodon
GAAACGGTCTTGAAAGGACTTCTCGATAGATCTCTTCTCGGGAATAAACGCAAACCTCCTAAATCCACAAAAGGTATCCAAACCTATACCTATACCTATAAAAATCCGGTTAAAAGGATGTTCGGAAATGTTTTTTTTTATTATTG
>NC_051415.1:2168680-2168998 GCF_015228065.2 Penaeus monodon
TAACACAAACATGTGAACCTTGAATGATAGATTTGAGTATCCAAAAAAAATATGTACTTTTGTTTTTTAAAAACATGGTGAAAATTGCCTAAGGTGTTGGGAATAATTCCCTTTAAGGGCTTGGGCCCGCTGTGCCTTTGCTGCAATCAGGGCAGCGAGCGACCAGCCTCCGTCCTTTGCCGCAACGTGTTATGGCACCGCCCTGGGCAGCAACGGCGAACTGTATTCTGTATAAATTATTGTATGGGGTTTTTTTTTTAGATAAACCTTGTTTCTACAATTTTGGTTAATAGTATATTAGGTAATTTAAAATTTTAA
>NC_051415.1:2170449-2170874 GCF_015228065.2 Penaeus monodon
GGATTTGGTGTGTGTTTGTAGTATGTTATATAATTTCTACCAGCCCGGGATGCATTTAAGAATGCGAAGCCAACTCTTGGCCCAGCGCGTTGGTCCTCTTTTAAAACAGAAGCCTGGGCCCTTTTCTTCTGATACTCGAATTTTTGTTCGCATTTCAGTTTAAAATGAGATCCGGGAGCAATTGCCTTGTAAAAACCCGAATACTCGACGCGGCCCCCCCGTCCCCCTTTCCCTTTCCCAAACAATGGGAGGAGTCCCACTTTTTATTGAGGCTTTCGCACGCCGGCGCCTGAGGGCTCCAATACCGGCTGCGAAGGAAAAACCGGAAAAGGGGATTACCCCGGCCCCTTGTAGGGCCGGGGGAGCAAAAAACCGACAGAGAATATGGGGACATTTTCCATGTTTTAAAAAGCTTTTTTCATCGT
>NC_051415.1:2170903-2171997 GCF_015228065.2 Penaeus monodon
TATTATAAAAGGTGTACGAGCCTAATATAATTTTGTACTTTTTTAAAAAAACGATTTTACGGAGGTGTTATTTTTCTCCTTTTTTTCTTTTTTGTACAAAACTGTAGTAATTGTTTAGAAGTCACTTATTCTGTTTTGTTGAACATGATGTTGCCCTATGAACTGTCATTCTGTCAATGCACATTATGCATATCTTATTTCGGATATTTTATTTTTGTGAAACTTATTTTTTTTTGCCTTTTTTTTGGCCCCTAAAAAAAAAGAAAAAAATTTCTTTTTGTTATTACACACGGGAATGACCTCTGGCACTGACAAAGCAAAAAATTCCCAAAATTTTTCTCGTTTAAAAAGGCGAAGAAAGGACCGGGGGTGGGTGGGAGTGGGGCATGGCCGGGGTTGGTGCTGTGGGAAAAAGTGCCGAAAGGTCGCCCCCGACGCCCTTTGTGCCGCACCCCGAAGCCTAAATTGAATCCCGGGGACAGTTGTTTGCAGGGGGGCCCCTGTCCTCCTATGTACACTTTTAAAAAAGAAGAGAATTTAAATCGAAAGGGGAGAAAAAGAAATGGTGATTTGGGAAAAAGGAGAGAAGAAAAAAAGTTCGTATTGATTTCCAACAGTTCAGTCTATCTGTCTGTCTGTTATGGACTGTTCTCCAGGCGACCCGAAAAGGGAAGGAAAATGCTTTTTTTACAGGAGTGAACGCTAAACCTGATGGAACTGTACATTGCCGACGCAGACGTAAGGCGTGTAAAGCAGAATTTCGCTTGCCCATTTCTAGCCCCTTATTTCTTACCTTTCTTTACTCTCGCGCCTACACTTTGCTAGTTTACTGCTCCCCCCCCCTTCTGCGTTGGGGGGAGGGGGGGGGAGCATCAGGGGTTCCAAAAAAAGCACTGGCAACGGGGTTCGGTTGGATTTAGAAGCTGATTTGTGGTGTACCATCATCATAAATAACGCACATCCAGCCTACGGTAAAACAAAACCAAAAAGCAAAGGAACAAAGGGGCCGTAGTGTACCTGGCACATCCTCCCGTTTTCTCCTTGGGAAAAAAAACCCAGGGAGTTTTTTTTGCCACTGTCTATTTTTTCCCCGC
>NC_051415.1:2173140-2173233 GCF_015228065.2 Penaeus monodon
GTTATACAATAACTTTAAACCCAAAAGAGAGAAGTAAAGGGAAATAAATGCTACATCGTGCACTAATTTTTAAACAATTCATACAAAAACCAA
>NC_051415.1:2173325-2173517 GCF_015228065.2 Penaeus monodon
GCTAAAGAAATAGATATAAAAGATAGCTTTCACCCCTGGCATTCTTCCCCGCCCTTCCCCCCGACAAACCGCCCATTGAAGAGTGGGGCATCTTGCGGTCCCTTGATCCTCAGAAACAACCCTCAGTTCTCGCAGTACACTGGGGGAATTTTTTTACATTTTTTTACACGTCTAGAGATTCATAGACAAACT
>NC_051415.1:2173979-2174183 GCF_015228065.2 Penaeus monodon
TTTTAAAAATTGTGTGGTGGTTTACTAATCCTCACCTGACTCCCCATGCCCCCCCCCCCTTCCGAAGGGGCAAACCTCGAGTTTTTCGGGTCAAGCTTCCCCTAAAAAGCAACTAGTCACGCATACCAAATAGCTTCCCTCCAAGCTTTTCGCGCTTTAACGGATTCATGGGGTTTTTTTGGGGCGGGGCTCTAAAGGTTTCGA
>NC_051415.1:2174212-2175178 GCF_015228065.2 Penaeus monodon
GGCTGATGCACTCGCACAGCAGCTCTTTTCCCACTCGGCGCCGCGGGCCTCGCGGGGCGGCGGGGAAGGGGCGCTCCAATGCATAAAATTAAACAGCTTTTCCCCCCTCTCTTAACGGGACTCTGGTCCCTCGCGAGCCTTGGGTTTTGGCCCAAATTTACCTTTGAGGTTTCCCGAGGTGCATGTTCTCCGTTGTATTCAGTTACATGCTTGTTCAGGCAAGTTAAAAATTTTTGCAGCGAGTCTTTTTCTTATCAAAAATGTTATTATATTCCATATGAGATGAGATCTAAAATTTGGGGTTAAATGCATATGAGTAAATCAGATTACGATTTTCTTAACATGCGACCGGAGTTTTTTCTACAAAAAATGGCAAACAAAAACTGTAAACTTTTCTAGTAAGAAATACCATTTTATTTTTTCTATGTTTTATCCATAACATTTTTGCTTTTTCTTGAAAAACGATAGAAAAAAAAATTTTACTTTTTTTTCAGCAAAAGATCCCACTGTTCTGGGAAGCGGTGTCCAAGAGCCGTGCTGATGAGCCGGGCGGGGGGCGCGGCGCCCGGGCGGCGGTCGAATCCCCTAATGAACGAGCGAGCCCCGGGGCCCGGCCCTTTCGGGGGGGCTGGACGTCGCTCGTTACTCATTACGTTGATTAGTTTAAAAGCCGTGTATTTGCCGAAGATGACTCAAGTGGCGTGGACGCTCGTGCAAGGATTTATGCGCGCGAGGAATTTTTGGGAAAATATTTCTAAAAAATTTTTAAAACAGGTAAATTTGAGTCATTTGCGCAAAATAACAAGGCATTTGAAAGGATTAAGCGAAGGCGAGGAGCGAGGCCCGCGAGATGGGCCCCCGTGGGGAATCTGCAAATAATCTTTGGAGCATTAGAAATTGACAAAGTTATGCTGCAATATCCTTTTATTTATAAAAATAACTGCTACATAAGAAAAAAGAGAGACA
>NC_051415.1:2177101-2177608 GCF_015228065.2 Penaeus monodon
AAGTAAATTTTTGGGTGTGTGGGTGTGCATATAGACATACATGAAAGGAGTTATAGGGAATATGTTTTCTTATCGCCATCATCACGAAAAAAAAAGCATCACATTCTGACCTTTGTCCCTTCAAAAGAGATGTGTAAATGACCCAAGACTTTCCTCTTCTTCTCCTTCACATTTTTTAAAGGGGGAAATCGCTGGCAATGAGAAACAAAAAAAATGCAAAAATAATTCACACACCACAGGACGGACTTCTCTGCAAAAGCGCAGAGGGAATTTTTATCTTATTTTATGCGTCTGATTGTCTGGAGTGCGTGGGGGGGCGACAAGGCCCTGAGAGCAAAACATTTTGGAAAACTGATTTCAAAAAGCTTAAAGTTTAATGTTGCAAAAAAAGGTTTCTCAAAAACGAAACAAAAGCAAAAAAAAAGTGAATGAAAACCCAAAAAAGAAAGAAAAAATAGTGCAGCTTCCGAGAATTTTGAAATCCATACACACACACACCCCACCATT
>NC_051415.1:2177794-2178192 GCF_015228065.2 Penaeus monodon
ATAATATTATTATATTTTTCTTATTTTATAATATATATATTTTATATATATATAAAAACTATGTATGTATGTATTTTAATATATTATTATATATAAATATATATTATATTATATTTAAATATATATTATAAATTTTATTCTTTTTATTTATTTTTATTAAAATATTTTTATATATATATTTTTATATAATATATATATCTTATATATATATTCTGATATATATTTTTATATTTTTTTTATTTTCCCCCCTTTTCCTTTTTATCCCCTTTATTTTAATATTTAATTTTATTTATTATTTATTCCCTTTTTATTATATTTATTATTTTTTATTTATTATTTTATCTTTATGTGTGTTTTTATTATATTATATTAATATATATTTATTATTTTTTATATTA
>NC_051415.1:2178217-2178346 GCF_015228065.2 Penaeus monodon
CATACAATTGTATATTTTTTAATGCTGGGGAATGTATTTTGTCTTAAAAAATGAATTTTCTCCTGTAGCCTTGGTAGGAACTGTATTCCCTTTAAATTTTTTTTTTTTATGCTAACTCAAAAAAAGGAA
>NC_051415.1:2178829-2178907 GCF_015228065.2 Penaeus monodon
TTAAAATTTATATTTTGGTGGGGGGGGGTTTTGTGTGTATTTATATTTATGCACCACCACAACCCCACACACCAACCA
>NC_051415.1:2179118-2179452 GCF_015228065.2 Penaeus monodon
TCCCGGTTATGAACACTAAACCTTTCTAGAGAATCGGGCCTTCTTTTTTCCCTTTTTCCATGCTGAATCCAAAACAAGAAAAAAGATGAAAATTAATAATAACACTAGATAAAAAAAAAACATGAATGTGCCGATGGATTTTCTGTCCACAAATCTGATCGCTGGTTTTATTTCCCTTTTCTGGGGAAAGGAAATGCTGCACTGATATATTATAGAAAGAAAACATAGCATTTACATCGTGTTATTGTTCAAAAAATATAAATTTTTTTTTTTCCTTAACGTTGTTTTCCTCATTGAATTATTTCGCATCATCATTATATCCCCCGTGGTCATT
>NC_051415.1:2180165-2181117 GCF_015228065.2 Penaeus monodon
CAATTGTTTTTTTCCTGGCGTTTGCTTTACGCCTCTAACCTTTTCACTATTCGTTTTGTATTTCCACACGCTAGCTCCCCCTTTTTTTTCCCGCCATCATCACATCGCCTTTTTTGGCTTCATTACCATTAGCATTTTCATACTCCCTAAGCATTACCGCCGCTAGTGTTATTTATGAGAGATTTGGGAAATTAGCGCGAGGCGCAGTTGGGACTCGCAAGCGACCTTAATGCCAGGGAAATTTGCACGAAGTTGGTCCCCCCGTTACCGCGATCACGCTCTCGCGAGATTAATGAATTGGGTTTTCTTGTACAGGCTCTTGGGGAGGGCTGCCAGCTCCCCCCGGCCCGCGCGATGGGGGCTGCAGTCTTATTGATATTTGCTGTTATTAGTTTTGGGTTTTGGGCATGCATTTGGGAAATTTGGAAAGTTCTGAGGGTGCGATAGAAGAGGAAAAAGAAGAGAGGGGGGGGGGAAAAAAGAAGGGGGAGAAAAGAGGGGAAAGAGGATATGTAGATGTCTATTTGAGTACGTATCAGAAAGTGTGTCTGTGTTGTGAAAGCGTTTTGTAATAGGTACGCATGCGTTGAAGGCGAGGAAAAACCAAAAATATTTTCAAAAGGCCTTTAAAAAAGAGCCTTTTTAAAAACGGAAAAGGGAAAATTTACATCTTTCACTTCACGCTTTTTGAAAGGTCCCACCCCTTCTTTTTCGCTGTAAAGGGGGCCCTAGGGGGATTTTTTCACAAATTCATTTCCGCCTAGGGCCTCGGACCCCCCAGGCTATTTTCAGGAGATAAAGGGAGAATTATTGACTTTTCTTTCTTCACCACCCGGATTCTTTTTTTGAATCTCTTGGAGGAAGGGAAAAGGCCGAAAGACAAGCGCAAAGGGATGAAAAAGAGGCCCGGGCTGTCAACATTGGCAAATTGCAAAATTTTTTATGCGCATCT
>NC_051415.1:2181197-2181432 GCF_015228065.2 Penaeus monodon
TTTGTTTTCGCCCCCCTCTCCATCCCCTTTTCTCCGTCATCTCCCCCCTTTCCCTTCTATTTTTTTTCCCTTTTTCCCCCCCTTCACATGCCCCCCCGCCCTTTTTACCTCTACTCCTCCCCCTCTTCACCATTTCACCCCCCCCCCTCTCTCTCTCTTACTCTTCTTACTTTCCTTCGCTCCTTTCCCCTTTTTTTGCCCTAACCCTCGATAAAGGATTTTCCGTCCACTGAAC
>NC_051415.1:2181880-2182227 GCF_015228065.2 Penaeus monodon
TTTTCCTATCCTCTTTTCCTTATCCGCCTTTTCCTCTCAACGGGATCTTTTTTCTTTTTATTTTTTCTCATTATTCTATCGCGACTTTTCTTTCACTTCTCGCCCTCTTTCCTGTCATTTTCTCTTCTCCCCTCGCCTCTTTCTCCTCCTTTAACCTCCATCTTGTTTTTTCTACCCCTACCTTCCTGCGGTGAAAACCCATCTCCCGACTCAATTAATTTTTTTCATCATTTTTCTTTCACTCTTAAAACTGTGAGACATCTCCTGCTCTCCTCTTAAGGGGGGGGGTCAATCCCTCGCTAGTGTTCGCGTTTCCTCCTTCTCTATCTATCTATCGATTAACCCTT
>NC_051415.1:2182444-2182887 GCF_015228065.2 Penaeus monodon
TCCTCATTTTTTCTCTATTTTACTCTTTTTTGATGATCTTTTGAAAAAAATAAGTCTAAAGGATGAACAAATTAGGGTCCAAATAAGTGCAAAAAAAATGTCCTCCGACGCATTACAGGGACGACATCGAATGGACGTGTTTACCAAAAACCCAAGGGTCGCCTCTGGGATTTCGGCAATCAGGACTTGGCAATGGCACTGTCGAAAATTTTCTTGCTGGCACTGGGCAAAAGACCGTCCCGTGCGATTACTGCGCGTGGTTGTTTTGTGTTCTTTCCTTTCCCTCGACCTTTTTGCTCTGCCTACTTCAGCCTTTTTTTTGTCTTTTTCCCCGACCTTTTCACGACGATCTTATTTCCTTATTTCAATGAACATATGTTCCCGCATTAACCTTTTTGTTTCATTAAAGTTAAATTTTTTTGGATTTAAATAAATTATTATTG
>NC_051415.1:2183678-2183774 GCF_015228065.2 Penaeus monodon
TTTCTCGGACATCGCACGCAAGGGTAAGTCGAGCCAAACTATTGGGGGCGAAAAACGTCTTTACTAAACTATATGCTTGGGAGACTTCACTCCTGC
>NC_051415.1:2183863-2183976 GCF_015228065.2 Penaeus monodon
TTTAAGCGAAATACGAAGACTTCAGGGGGAAAAATGACTACTGTGTGGTTAAAAATATGTTTGCTTGGGTTAAGGGGCGGGTTTTGGTAAACGAGTGATAGGTACCAGACTAC
>NC_051415.1:2184152-2184587 GCF_015228065.2 Penaeus monodon
GGTATGCTTCTCGAGTCTTATTTAAACCCAGCAGTATGTTCTAAGATTCTGTGTTTGAACCTGTTTTTAAGATGTCCATATATCTGTTTCTCCACCGGACAAGAGGTGCATGGGCAAAAATTAAACATTATCCGGGGGAAAATGTCCTTTTTTGGGCAAATGTATGTGGTGTTTTTGGTGAACACAAAATAAATTTCACTTGGGGGATTAAAACCCCAATTTTTTTTTTTCACATCCAGAACCTGAATTCTGCCCGAGGTAAATAACTTTTATCTTTCACTTAGTTGGGAAACCCTTTTTTTTTAAAATAAGTTCAGAATTCAAGCATTCGCAGTTTGATTTTTTTTTGTGGTTTTACTGGTTCTAGGAATGGGGAAAAGCG
Source organism: Penaeus monodon (assembly GCF_015228065.2). NCBI lineage: Eukaryota > Metazoa > Arthropoda > Malacostraca > Decapoda > Penaeidae > Penaeus > Penaeus monodon. The sequence goes on from NC_051415.1 coordinate 2,184,535, forward strand.
GGATGTCTTTTCTTAAAAAAGGATAAAGATACAAAAAGTCCCGTTTTTAAAAA
>NC_051415.1:2184619-2185339 GCF_015228065.2 Penaeus monodon
GGAAGTTCTTTCTTAAAAAGCCAAAAAGGTGGTTTTATAGTAAAGAAAGGTGTACCACTGGCGTTTTCTTTTTTTATTTGGGAAGTCCAGAAAGGGATTTTCTTATACTCCTCTCTTTATGATGAACTTAAAGATATACCTAATCTAGGACAATTTAATTTTAAACTATGCCAATGTTCCCAAATTTTTTTGCTACAAAGAATGGGGCGGAAACCCCTCTTAAAACTCACGGGTTTCAAAAAAGACACAAGACCACAAGTAACTGTTAGATTTTTATGTCTGGGTTTAAAAAAGTAATTACTTGAGTGGGAACCTTTTCAAAAATGTTTTTTACAAGACCAAAAAAAAGTGAAAGATGTCAAGGTGCTTTTAAAAGCTACTGGTTTAATCAAAAAAACAAAGAATAGCAAAATTTATAAAGATATTGGTGGAAGAATTACTATTCAAACGTTTAAAGGGGCGATAGAATGACTCCAAACTCTTTATTTTTTCACCAAAAAAACCTGACAAGTTTAAATTTTTAAAAACACAGCTTTTCTTAGAACCATAAAAATTAAATCACTGCGCAAATAAGTATAATGTGCACTCAAAACTAAGTTTGGGGGGAAACGATAATGTGAAATGGTCCGGTAAGAAGGGGGTTTTTTGCATACGGGTAAAGTCCTCTTATTACAAAAATTCTGTAGGAAAAAAAAGGGTTTTGTAAAGGGTTACACATAA
>NC_051415.1:2185550-2186021 GCF_015228065.2 Penaeus monodon
AACCACATCACCAAACACAACCTGAGAGGAATAAAGAAAAGATAGACAGACAAACAGAGACAAAAAAGATATACCATACGTAAACCAGACGGGGATAAAATTGAATAATAGGTGTTACGATTTCGATTTTTTCTAAAAATTTTGGGATATCATCGCTTGTATTTTGTGAGTGCATTGACACCACGAACTCATCTGTTCTGCGCCTGTGACTGTTTCCCTTTTTCCCTTGCTCGGGCTTCAAAAATTGGCGTCCTGATAATGATTTTTCTTGCCCCTTGTAAAATCCATTTGGTTTTTGCTTGATGTTCCTTGGGGGCCCCCACCTTGACTCTGTGACCCCTGCACTTGTCTTTTGGAAACGAAAACTGATAAGGGCGTGGGGGGGGAGACAAAGAGAAGTTAGATTCAAAATTTAAGCACGTATTTTATTGTTACAAGGGGTTATTCGTTTTACATAACCAGGAATATTAT
>NC_051415.1:2186122-2187550 GCF_015228065.2 Penaeus monodon
ATCACCCAAAAAACGCAAACAGACAGACAGAGGAGAAATTGAAGGATAAAACCCAAGCGCTTCTTTGCGTTTTCTTTCCCGCTCATGCGCACCTACCGTCCTTGGGGTTTCATAATATTTTAATTTTTAACGAAGGACATTTAAAACCCCTCCCCCTCGTTGCCCCTGCCCACCCAAATCCACCCCGCCCCCACGCCCCTTTCCCTACCCCCCCCACGCCCCTTCTGTAGCCCGCCCCTCTACCTCTGCCCCCCCACTCATAATCTGCCTTAAAAAACCTTCTCATTATCGTTAAGATTTCTTCTCCTTGCTCTTTCTCTCTTTCCCCTTTTTCCTGAATTTGCTTTTTTTTGCCGGGGTTTATCATTGTTTTATTAGCTCTTCCTCTGTTCTTCACTCCCTTCTCCCCCTTTATCCCTCTTCCCTTTTTCCTCGCCCTCCTTTTGCCCCACATTTCGCAAGACGGGGCCAGAAAATGCAGTAAACAAGTGGGGATAGGCAGGAGCGAAAAAAGGGACGGGGGAATAAACAAATACGGACGGAAAGGATTATGTCATCCGTGGTTTTTATCTCGTTCTTTTTCATTGTTACCCCCCTTTTTTTAAATCGAAACTAAATGGTATCTTTTTTCCCATCACGGCCCTCCTACGTTGTTTTCTTTTTCATCACTTTCACCTCTTTTTTCAAAATTTTTCTCCCCTAAACTTCATCAAACAATTATCCCTCAGCGCGATTACCATCTTTCACTCCATCATCGAAATCACCTTTTCCCATTTACAATCTTTAAACGACCACCTCAGCATCCCATCATACCCCACCCCAATCCTCAAATACACCATCGCCAACTACCCTCACAGTCTTCGCCATCCTCAAAACCCCCTCCCATCTCACCTTCTTCATAATACCCTCACCATCATCCCATCCTCATTGCTATCTCCCCATCATCACCCCCTCAAAACACCCTCACAGTCCTCACCCCCTCATAGCTACCTAATTCCTCCCCCCCCTCTAACTCCCTCCCACCATCCATTAGCGTCACCACGGCCCTCCCTTCCGCGTCCGCCCCAGTGCTTCCGTGCAAACCCTTGGGGTTGGCCTCACGGAGGTCCTCCCTCATGGGGCGGCGGGGGGTATGCGAGGGGGAAGGGGCAAGGTAAATTCATTATTCCCAACGCGGGGGAAAAAACGGATAAAAATCCCTATTGATGTTGATCTCGGCATCTTTTTTTTACTCCGCGCGACAAATTTTTCCCGTTGGTTTTTCAATGGGCGTTTATTTGGTATGTTTCTATCAAAATTTTCTGGGGTGGTAATTCACAGTATGTTTAGGTAACAGATAGATAATTGACAGATAACGTAAGACCAAAAAAAAGGGACATGAGGGAAAGTTTCGATTATTATTTTAAATTTTGTGAAGCTGCAATCTCA
>NC_051415.1:2187869-2188093 GCF_015228065.2 Penaeus monodon
GGGGGAAAAAAGACGGAGACAGGCGAAAGCAAAAAAAACCAGAGGAAAAAACGGGCAAAAACCCCAAAAGGGGGGTCATTTTATACTTCCGATCCTTAACTTCCCAGGATCCCCTTTTCGGAAACCATTTTCATAAATAAAAGCACAAATGATATTTTTGCTCTTTATACTAAAACTAATCTTTTGGTTTTTTGTCCATTTAAATTTAGTCTGCGACTCGGGGG
>NC_051415.1:2188131-2188686 GCF_015228065.2 Penaeus monodon
TGAATCTGCAGTGATTTTATCTAAACTGAGATAGGGTGGGTATCTTACCCCATTCTCCGCAAACCCCCTCCTTCCGATCCTCATGAAAATTTTTCTCGCCCTCACGTCGGGGGCCAATAATCAAGCCCAAGAATTGAAGAGATGCTTTGCATTCAGCGAGTATAGGCAGGGAAAAAAACGGTATTGTTGAACATTATTGGATAAAATCTGTTTTTTTTTTCGTTTCCGCGCTCCGTGACTGGCGTTTCGTAAAATGTAACTCGCGGGGGAAAAATGGCCTATGATGCCTAAGATATATTCAAAGGTAAAAAAAATGTCGGTTCGGTGTTTACAAGACGGAAACATCCCAAAGCGGCATTGTATTCAAATTCAGAAATTGTATTTACACATTTCGTACTGGCCTCAGCTGCATGATGCGGATAAATGACAAGCCTTATTTTTTTCGGTTTTAAAAAAATAAAATAGTAAATACGAGGAAATATACTGGTTTTTTAAAAAGTTATCATGAATTTCTCCCCACTGAAAAAATTTTGTTGTTGTCAAAAACGAGGAAGT
>NC_051415.1:2189230-2189480 GCF_015228065.2 Penaeus monodon
TAAATTATTATATACACTTGCCCTTACTTATATCTTTATTCTTTTCGCCCTTTACTCTCGGTCCTTTTCTTCCTCCTCTGCAACCATTCCTCCTCCGTCCCAGCCTCCTGCAACCCCAGATGTCATCCCTGCTCCGCTCGCAAAAATAGGCCTTAACAACTTGAAATCCTTTCCAATGACGGACGGCGATGCAGATCAAACCATAAACGCAAATAATCCATCAACCGGATTCATCTCGCCCATACATCGG
>NC_051415.1:2189605-2190128 GCF_015228065.2 Penaeus monodon
TCCCTGAGCTCAACAAACACTATATCATGTAAGAGGCGCGAGGAACACACACACAACGCACGGTCGAGTTTCCATCAGCGCGAGAGGAGAGGCCACCACCCAGTAGTGACCGCCCGTTTAACAAAGCATGTGCGAAATATTGATATTTCACTTCCGTCCTGATGTAAATAAAACGTGTCTGCGTGCGTCGCGCCGGCCGGATTTAGTAACGTTTTTTTTTTTTTTTTAAGAAAATATATGGATTTGGGATAAACAAAGGTTTTACCTTTTACTCATCTGCTTTTTCTAACATTGATCATGGTCATTATTACCGGTGATTTCTTCAGATTTATTTAGGGTGGCTTTTTGAAGCACGTTTGAAAATAGCAATAGATTCGTTAGGAAAATGATGGTCTGTAAGATAAGGATAAGCTCTGTAAAACATTATCAGTGATATAGAGGTACTTACGTCTACGGGCTCGGGAAAAGACACGTACCCTGTTTTTATTAACAGCATTGTCTTCCATGAATTTTTTTGTTGTCT
>NC_051415.1:2190834-2190936 GCF_015228065.2 Penaeus monodon
GAGTTTGATAAAAGTGTTTTTGCTTTTCTCTCCGAATCTCCGGCTTCCGCCTGCATGCAAATGTATTGCTCTTTTGGTGCATTTCGGGAGTGAAGGTGAGCA
>NC_051415.1:2191193-2191636 GCF_015228065.2 Penaeus monodon
TAATATTGTTAATTGATTTATCAATAATTATATTTCATTATATCAGTTCCCCAATAATATTTTCAAAAAGTGGTTCCACTGAGGAAATGTCTGATAAATGACTTTGCACGTCTTATAGAAGGCGATTCTTTGATAAAAGTAACTAGTCATTATCTAAATAATTAGAAACATAAAGTTTCTAATTATTTTCATCGAGAATGAAATCGTATACATATAATCAATGTAGTTAATCAAAACTGTTATTATGTTGGTAGATCATTAATTCTCTATATTTAGTCGAAGTTTTCTTTGCTGCATGGCTAATATTTATAGTTGTTCCTTTATTAAGGATTTCCTTTCTTATGGAATTATGACAGCCGCTAAAAGTAATTCAAGTATAACGTCTCGATTTGATTAACATAATCCTCGTGTGAGACATTAAGCCATATTTTAATCGACCTCTA
>NC_051415.1:2191671-2192366 GCF_015228065.2 Penaeus monodon
ATAATATTGACGTATATTTTTTCAAGATTTCCTTTTGTGAAATTAAAAGAAAAATGAAGGTTTAATGAAGGGCGTAAGCTACTGGTAAGTCAACAGAAAAAGAAATATAAATTGTGCATAACTGTGTTCATCTAAATGTTCCAGTAATTGAATTGCTGATATGGATATGATGTTTTCATTTCTTTTAATCGTTTTGTATATCGTGTTCTTGTTTAACAAGTAAGCCTCAGTTTGAGATAAGTTAACACAATCGAAAGACAAGTCCAGATACCTCACATAACTAAAATTCAAAATAGATGAAAAAAAATAATTGTTTATATAAAAATGATGATAACACCTTGAGTGAATTCAAATTTGTTAAGACATATTAGAATTTTAAGAGGTCGTACATTGGTAAGTGAATTGTTTTCAATATTGAGTTTTAGAATTGATATTACTCATTATGCCTAATTTTAGGTATTTATAGATTAAAGTTATAAACAACGAAGAACACCGAAAAAAGACTAATTAATAGTAAATTTGAATAGTTCCAACCTGAGCTTAAGAAAGTTTAATTTCTTATTAATAGAATTATTGGTAATTTCTCATGCTCACGATCACGATCCTAAAACGTCAAAATGAGAAAATAAACGAAAATTAGTAGAGAAAATTGGAAATATTACATATCTTAACTAGATTCCACCAGGCAAGACCAT
>NC_051415.1:2192424-2192965 GCF_015228065.2 Penaeus monodon
TTCTCTCTTTCTTGCCGTGTTGTGGAAAAGACCCAGTATGAGGAAAGAAAGATGGTGCATGATATTGTTTTGGGATGTCGGGGAATTACTGAAGCATTTGGGGAGCGTTTCACATTCCGCCCGCATCTGCGCTCTCGACATCTGTTCAGCGTTCCCCACGAAATGTCAAGTCCCTTGGTTATGTGCTTGTGGCGCCCAAGGGTGATTGCGTGTGTGATTTGGGACTTCGAATCCGAGATGGTATTAGTGTAATTTTTCTCTGCATCCACAGTGAAAAGGAATGGTATCCAATTATAAGCCCTAACGACATAATGATTAGCAAGAACAAACTTTTGGAAAAGTTAGCACAAAAGTCCCACTAAATGTTGTGGAAAAGAATTTGGCTGCAGCGCTCGAGAATTTATCAACAGAGGAGGACGAAGCATAAATAAACACGTTACTGTAAACGATGAAAGCTTTGTCGAAAAATAATGTTTATGTTCACGTGGCGTTTTCCGGTGTTGCATCATTTTACACAAATAGATTTTTATGTAACAGTCTT
>NC_051415.1:2192992-2193214 GCF_015228065.2 Penaeus monodon
GTATATCATCGTCATTAACATGTAGACCATATTAAATAGTTCCCGGTTCATTTCTGGTGAACTTCTATGAGTAAAACAATATTTTGAAACAAGGATTGTCTTAAAGTAAATTTCTTGATAAATGGTGTTATGAAAATATCACAAAACCTTTGAATGATAATAAAATAGCAATGCAGTTTGATTCCTATAGTAAAATTTCAGATGTTTCAGACGTGTATTTCA
>NC_051415.1:2193292-2194509 GCF_015228065.2 Penaeus monodon
CTGCCTCAGTTGCCTCGTTTGTATTCTAATCTATTTCTGAAGTCCTTTATCATTCCTTGGTCCCTCCCCTTCTCTCATCAGCATCTCTAGGCATTCGCCATAATATATGCATGCTATACTAAACATCCTTCGAAACACTCCACATGACGCGCTGCATGAATTTTCCTTCCTGTCCCTATGACCTCTTCCTCGCATGTTCTCCTTCCCTATTCTCCTCCCCATTTCTTTGCATTCTCTTTCCTCCATCCTTTTTTTCCCTCCCTTTTTTCCATTGGCCTCAACTGCTTCCCTCCATCTATCCTTCCTGCTTCCTTTCCTCCATCTCTTCTTCCTCTTCTCCTTTCTCCTCTTCGTCATCCACTTCTTTCTCCTCTTCCAGCTCTTTCTTCTCCTACTCCTCTTTTTCCTTGCTCCTCCTCTTACTTCCCTTTTTCCTCTTCCATCTACCCTTCCTTTTCCAGTTCTTGGTCTGCATTTCCTTGCTTCCTCCTCCTCCTCCTTCCCTCTTCCTCTCGCCATTACTCCTCTGCATTAACTCATCGTCAGTATATAAATCATCCGTGGCCCGCTGGTGTGTGTACGCTCACTGATCACACTCGCTACCCTTCTCCCTCCTCTCTCCTGCTCTCCCTTGCAGTTTCCTCCCTCTTCCTTTCCCTTTTCCCTCGCTCATTCTCTTCCTCTTTTTTCCCATTATCTTTCCTTTTCTCCCTCCGCCCTTCCTCTCGCTTTTTTCATCCTACTCTTCCTCTAGCTATCCTTTCTCTCCTCATTTCTTCCTTCACGCTTTCCATCTCCCTCTGTCCCTCGCCCCTCCCCTTTTCCTTCCCTCTTTCCCCTCTTTCCTCCTTCCTCCCTTAACCCTCTGTTCCCTTTTCCTCCCACCACCTCCAGCCTCTTCCCTCCTGTCTTTCTTCTTCCATTCTCTCCCTCCCATTCAAACTCCCTCCTATCCGCCTCCCCTCTCATCTTCCCTCTGTCATTCTTCCCTCCCTCCTGCCCTCCTTTATTCACTTCCCTCATTTCCGCTCGCTCTCTCCACCGCCAGTTGGAATATTGAAAGACCCGCTGGAGGCTTTTGATGTGGATCAGAGTTGGGGAGAACTTCTTGTGGAAAGGGGACGCAAAACTCGTTATCTGTGTACCTATATCATGATTGCTGTTGCATCATCGATATTATGAGGCTCCGGGATCATGTTTTCTCAGGTTCTTTGCAA
>NC_051415.1:2194982-2195729 GCF_015228065.2 Penaeus monodon
GTGTGTGTTTACAGCTGCGATAGTTTCGGACAATTGGGCAGTACTCATTTCTGTGTTAGCCTTGTCATTTGGAAATGATTTATCGCTTTCAAAATTGCTACTCTATTGTTATCACTGTCATCGCATTGTTGACTTTCCTGCGTCACTGCCATTACGCCGTTACTGTTATTATTATCGCCGCGATAATAATGGTGAGGAAATGGATCATGATCTGACGTTATTATGACGATAATGACTATCAAACGGTAGTACTGATAATACTGATACAAATATCACTTGTAATAAGAATTATAATGATAAAGTAAAAATAATGAAATAGTAAAAGGGATGATGAATAGATAAACAGATAGCTAATCCGATAAGTAAACGAATGAATAACTGAATGAAAACGTAAGGCCTTAGAAAGCACACTTGACGCTCAGCACCCTTGCCGCCCAAGCCTTAGGAAGGCCACGTCCTCTCCTTCGTCCCCGCCTTGCGCCCACTTTCACCAAGAACAACCTTTGCTCACCTCCAGCCCAACACATCCCCAATCCTAGCCTACTGCCGACTAAGCCCATCCAAGCATACCCGCAACCCATCTTCAACCCACCTCCAGCCCACCCATTACCCACCCACAGCCCACTTTCAGCCCACCCCTCCGGGAGAGCGCCGAACGCTTTGATTTGATACAACAGCGACGATCATCTTTCTAGGTCCCGCGTCGTCTGCGTCGTCGGGAATTTCACGAGTGGCTTTGTCTTGGCG
>NC_051415.1:2196421-2196505 GCF_015228065.2 Penaeus monodon
CCGTGTGATCTTTTCGAATGGCCTGCGGGATTAGAAATCTTGTATGGTTATCTTGTATATAGGCGGGGGTAGTTAGAGGGAATA
>NC_051415.1:2197130-2198464 GCF_015228065.2 Penaeus monodon
TTAGAGGGAGTTGTAAAATGTTTTATTAAGTAGTTGTTTTTTTATACTTGGGATATTATGTTTATTAGTGCCAGTCTTCAGAGGTGATCTTGGAAATATTGATGAATAAATGTTGCTAATATTTATTTTGCTGTTCATTTCTTTAAATGTCTTATTATCACTTGCTTTTCTTGAATGTTACTCACTATTTCATCATTACCCTTCTTTTCGTTTTCCTCCTATTCCTCCCTTCCCTTTGCTATCGTCAATTTTCTTCTGATAAAGTGAAGATAATTATAACTTCTGTGTAGGTGGAAATGTACTTCTTTTGGCTGTCCTCATGACGAAAAGGAGTAATCGGTTTCTCACAGTAATTACTTTTTATTAACAATTAATTTTAGTTATTCTATTTATCATTTGCTTTATTAAAATCTACCAATATTATTTTATTTTTGTGTTGTTTTCTAATCTCATATAGAGCATGAATTTAGCAAACAACATCAATCATGGTGAAAATTTAACAATATACTTTTCCCAGATGATTTTCTTCCCAAACAAAAAATACTTCGCGGTCATGCACGACACAACTTGTCATGCAATTTTGCAATAAGACGTGGCCATTCTGACTCTATACGCAATTTTCCAATGCCAATTAGCTGCAATAAGACAGACGTTGAATTAGCAAGGCCCAAGCCTTGTTTCTGACGAGGCACAAGACGCCGGGTTAATGGCGGAGGTCGTTTGGCGTCGGGTAGGAGCGGTCGCCAGCGTGGACAACTACCCCGTGACATGGAGTCAGCGCCGTCGTGATTACCTTTGCCTTGGTCATCGTGCGTGCTTTAATGGTGATTGGCTTTGCCTTAAGTTTGTTATGTTTAAATGTTCTTTTTTTGACTCGGTTATACATAGCCGAAAATCGAAGTGAATGAGGCTTTATCTGACATATTTTGCATTCTCCCGTTCTTTATAGAGATAAATAACGGGAGGAGAGGAAGAGAGGAAGGGAAAGAGGAAGATACCGAAAGAACCAGCAGGACTGACCGAAAGAGAGAGCGAGAAATCGTCCTCACTTCGGTAGACAAAGAGAAAAGAAACCATTAAATTTCTCCTGCACAAGCAGTCATTCTAGACGTAATGTGTCCCTCGACGGCCCTCCTCCCTCATCCTTCCCTGATCCTTCCCTCCTGCCAAGGTGACCCGATCACGCGCTGCTTCAGGAAGCCTTCAGCTTCATCCTCGGGGATTCCGCGAAAAAGAAAACATGGCGCCGCGACGCTGAGGATTTCACTTGTTCAGAAAGCATCGGCGTCGCCAGAGGAAATGGGGAAAGCAAAGGGTTATGATGATGATGGTAT
>NC_051415.1:2198743-2199114 GCF_015228065.2 Penaeus monodon
CGGGCGCACGGGCAGACGGCGCGGCCGCCTCCGTCCAGGGCTGCATCTCGTGATCCCACAGTCACTATCACGGTTTTATGGTGTCATTATCCCGTATAGTGAAAACAAAGCTTTCGTAGCTGCCCTACAATGCCGCTTTGTGATGACACAGACAGCTGTGTTATACCAGTCGTGGAAAAGCTCTCCTGAGGGATATTAAAACAATTTGTTGCCGGCTTTAACGAGTTATCTCATTGTAGTGGGCTCGCGGGGGAGGAATCCGAGCGGTAATGGGTTTGTTTTTATGTTCTTTTATGAATAGATTCTGTGTAGTTGTTGATTAATTGGCATTTCATTCAGTGTCTCTTTACGCGCGCGCGCGCTTGTGTATA
>NC_051415.1:2199335-2200839 GCF_015228065.2 Penaeus monodon
TTGAGCGTGCGTGTCTGTACGAACGAATACACCCTTCTCTTCCAACAGCGTTAGGCTACAGGCGCGTTCGAGCGCGCACAGCCTTGCATGCACGCGTGTAATTCCTCACCGCGCTATTATCCCTCCTCTTCCCGAGGCGAGGAGTAGACTGTCAAACTTCCCGAGCACATTAGCGGCCCTGCTGACGCCGCTCGCCCGCTCGCCCCTTTCCTTCCCTCCGGCCGGAATTGATGTGACTTCGTGTTCTGTAAGTAGTCCTTCTTTTCCCGCGCGGCCAGAAAAATAGTGGACTTCACCTTCGCCGATAATGCCTTACGACCGTGGACTCTGGCAGTGTCTTATGCGCCTCGTGAGAATAGACGCACAGGGGGACGTTCTCGGCGCCGGATGGTATTTTGGGGTTTTGTAATTTAATAACATTTCCTCAGTCAATTGGCTTTATGCTCTAGTTAACTTGCATATATTCGTCTTGGTCTCTTTACCTCTTTCCTCATTCACTTATTCTTCATTTACTTCATCTCACTTTCTTATCTCTTTTTATCTATTTTTACATCAACGACAACTGAATGGTTGTTGGTAATTTGCTGTAATAACCTTGTTTATATTTTAGAAACTTGGGGTCGAAAATAGGCTTGCAATTTTAGGGTCTCAGATAAAATCTGCGGGACCAAAGTCAACGAAAGACACTACTATATTTATAGAATTGTTCAACAAGCGAACAGGATATGGAGTCCATCACATTTAGCAGTAACTTCCAATAAGCTTATAAGCAAATATACCCACGACTTATTTTCGTTTGTTGTATATCCTTTCGTTCATTTTACCGAGCGCAGAACAAATGTATATCTGACATCGTATACGTGATATATATTCAAAGACAAACCCGAGAGCGCTCTGTACCCTCGCATTGCTTATCGGCTATACAATAAAAGCGCTTCTTGTGCTGCGATATATTTCACTTAGGAAGAAGAAACGGCCAAGGAAAGAAAGAGGATGAAAAGAATGCGAAACAGACAGCGAGCATAAAAGGAAAAATATTTTCTTTCACATGTCTATACTCCATAAAACGTCTTTTACAATTTCAACTCATTTCCTTTGATATATGTTCCCATGTCAGGTACAATCAGAGGTTATATGATAGCGCGTAAAACCTCAAGAACTATCGCCTGGTATTTTCTTCCCTCCCTCACTCCGTTTCGTTTAAAGGCGATACTTAAAATAACCTTGGCTCTCCGTTTTCATTTTGTTGTGCATCGAATTCACTCGAGTAGTGAGAGAGAGCTCATAGAGACAGGCGTATGCAAAGGATAAACTAATATGTTCAGGAAACTGAACTAAAGACGAAATACGACGACACTTATAATAAACAGGTACACGTAAATTGATATGCAGGTCTTTCAGTCCCAGCTGGGCGTGTTCCTGTGGGCGGATGTAAGGAGGCGCATAGTAGGCCAGTTTGGCGGTCATGGGTGCCCATGTCTAGGCAGATTCTCTAGCTGCCAAC
>NC_051415.1:2201271-2201555 GCF_015228065.2 Penaeus monodon
TGAGGGGTTCGCTAGGACAGGTGTGTCTTTGGCGACAAGTGAAGGTCGCAGCTGCCTTCCTTCCATGTCTATCGATCTCGCAGAACATCTACGAGCAAACACGTAGATGGAGGCCTTTGCAGAAGAATTGGCCCGGAATCAAATTTGCATTGTATATTTATATCCTCCGCCAATTGGCCAGGTCTGTGGAAGGGAAGAGTTGTTTTTGTGCGGCCGTGTTTACTTGCTTGTATCCCGACTCTACGTTTAGATGACAGCATATGATGTAGATATATTTATGCATG
>NC_051415.1:2201581-2202136 GCF_015228065.2 Penaeus monodon
AATAAAGTTATTTCAGCGCGAACGTGTTTCGCTTTTTCCGAGTCACAGACATATATCACATTACAGCGTACTGATTTATAACTTGACTGCAATCTCCTCGCCATTTTTAGCCTGGCGTGAGAGAGAAGCGTTTGTCGCGGGCGAATGCAACTTGTTTCTAAAATGAGCCTCATTTATCCGACCCAGTTCACACCTCGGAGGTGCGCGGGCGTCGCGACCCAGCGCCTCCGTGCGAATCGCATGGATTGTAACCCCATGCTGGCATTTGGCCTTATGACTATCATTCTGAAACGCGACATTATTTCAAGACAAGAAAGAATTATTGCTAGATCCCGTTTCCTTGTCGTATCAGTTCCCTCTTGCATCATGATGTGCTCAGATATAGCAGGAAAGTAAGATGCAAAACAGAAAGGGTATTTTGGGTTATGTGGATCAATGAAAGCAAAACAGACAAACAGCAAATACAGCAAGATTTCAGATGATGGCAATAAATTCGTCCATTCCTTGTACTGTTTCGGCAGCAGCAGGTATTCAGAAGAAATCATTTCCCGATGC
>NC_051415.1:2202672-2203079 GCF_015228065.2 Penaeus monodon
ATTTTGAAATGATGGAACCAGGAGTTTGCCTCTTACTAGTACCTTTTTTGATATAGATGAAAGTTTAGAAGACAGCTTATGATATACAGGTTAATCTTTCTCTTGAACGCTGTGTAATTTTGTGTGAGTGTACTTGACTAGATTGCCTTGTACTAGAGCGGCATTCAGAGAAAAGCCGGGGGAGGAGGGACGAATACGGGAAAATTCATGTCATTTCCTCTGAAATAATGTAATTCTGTCTATTATTCAGAGTGATTGCTCTCCAACCAAGAGGTGATGAGAAGTGATCTAACCTTTTTCTACAAAAACAAATTTTGCACGGATGTTTTGCCAATGCTGGGCACGGAAGGTCACCAAAAGAGGGGGAGAGCGAGTGAAATTGACTAGTTGGTCACACAATTTTTTTT
>NC_051415.1:2203597-2204209 GCF_015228065.2 Penaeus monodon
TATAAATGGCAATGTAGTTTACACGTTATTATTTGTGACTTTCATAATTAAGAGCAGCGATAACAGGTCTAGGTAGTGTAAAGTATGTTGCGGCTTTACCTTCGAGGTCAACTTAAAAAACACTATTATTTTCAATATTGATATCATTATTGCCCACCAAACCATCAACTCATTTATTCATTAAATTATGTATTTAAACAACGGGAAATTCAAGGATTTTTTTTTTTATAACAAAAAGATATATTTATTTCAATCACGCGCCATAGCTCGCACACAGAACACATCTTGTGGGAAATAATGTAAACTCTTTCTCCACCGGAACAGTTTTTATATTTCTTTGTTGTTATTTTTTTAGTCTTTATCAGATCTTACACCAGCAGTTCTTAACCTCGGGGGGGGGGGGTCCCCAATTATTGATCTCCTGGCGGAGGCGTGAACCCTAAGGGAAAAGTATTAATCTCTGTGATAATATTGGATGTTCGCGAAGTGGCTGTTTGGGTGTCTGTTGCCGCGAGTGATTGGGGCCGCAGCTATTCCCGGCTCAAAGCAGGGCGAGCCTGGGGTCCTGGAGGTCGAGGCCCCCTGCCATTCAACGCGTTCCTCTGATCTAAC
>NC_051415.1:2205156-2205655 GCF_015228065.2 Penaeus monodon
AAAGGCAATGGATCTCCCTGAAGAAGGCTGTTCCTCTGCTTGATCTTTCTTAAACTAATCAGAAGGGAAAGATTCTTCCAGCTTCCTTCTCCTCCTCTCAATCTCTGCACATGTCCTCGAAGACAAAGACGCAGGATGCAAGGATGTCATTCACATCCTACTCTTCCAGATCCATCAGTCCTTCGCTGGCAGAATCGACCCTTCAAAGGCTTCGCGCAGTTTTAAGAGCATTGTCCGCGTCCACCTGTATTTCGAGCCGCTAATTGGCTGCACCGCCGGAGTTCGTTGAGGCGAAGGGTAATTGTGGCTTTGAGTGACGCGTTCTTTGCACCCGCGGTCGCAGCCTTTGATCAGCGGAGACCGTTCGGGCGCGTTTGTCATCGTTTCCCCTCGACGGCCGCCCTCAGAGGAGAGGAGGAAGGGCCGAGACAGGACGCCAGGAATCGCCCTCGTGATGGATGTGCACGCGCTGATGATCTAATTATGAACACGCTTTTTA
>NC_051415.1:2206002-2206180 GCF_015228065.2 Penaeus monodon
CATTTATGTCTGTACCATCATTCTCGTCACCTTTTATCTGGCTTCGAGGAATTCTTCTAGAGCAAAAGGCAAGACTCAGACTTTTCTTTCAACCTTTCTCTCCTCCCTCCCTTAATCTCCCTTCCCTCCTCCCTCCTTCTCCTCCCTCATCCTCCTCCCCTTAACTCCCTTCACCCCT
>NC_051415.1:2206238-2206588 GCF_015228065.2 Penaeus monodon
GAGCGCGTGGCAAACAACAGCCGAGCTGCGTTGCTTACCTATCTGCTATTGCCGCTAAGGCGAGACGCGTTTCCCTGCCCATCGCGTCGTAAATCTCGCGGAACAGAAACTTTTTTTTTTCTCTCTCTCTCAGGAGTAACACCGAGAGAATCTTCTTTCAGAAGCGTCTACGGCATTTTAAGGCAGTTCACGGTAACAGCATCATTATTTTCTTCTTTGCTCTCTGCCCCCTTTACTACGGCCCTTTCGGATGATGGAAAACTTACAGCCAATTTCTTTAAGGATATTGGATGCTGCTTCTTGGTTTGTGTGAGACTACGTGGGGCTGCAAGGAGCTTGCAGCTAGCAGC
>NC_051415.1:2208295-2208475 GCF_015228065.2 Penaeus monodon
AGGCGAGCGATAATGAGAGCGAAACTTCGAATAATAGAAGCCGTTCCTTCTCGGGCTGCGTGATAAGTTCAGACCATTAATTAGAGCTCCGATATATTCTTTACAGTAGCGGCAAATCAGTGTAAAATATACATACGATTTTACTCTGTTAATTGCACTTAATTGTGTTTGTTAATTAGG
>NC_051415.1:2208805-2210630 GCF_015228065.2 Penaeus monodon
TCATTTGCTTTGCCACTTCCATTTGTAGATTTTCTTCTTTTCTGCTTCATCCTCATATCAAGCTACAATTTTAATAATTCATTAAGAGTCGGTGACTCGTCAAAAATCATTTGGCGATTCTGGGAGCGAGTGCGAGCGGCCCTAACCTGATTAGCCTTTGAAAAGAAAAAAAAGGCGTTTTCATATTTGCGTTCGCTTGTGTAAAAAGAAAAAGAATATTGTTTTACTTCTGATAAAGCCTGAAATTTAATGGTAACAAAGTTTCATCTTTTTTCTTCATTTTTCGTTATCGTCGTTTGTATGTTTTCATTATGATGGGAAGTCTCTTATTTTTTCGTTTCTTCCCGCCTTTTCCTCCCTTCCTCTACTGGTCTATAAATCTTTCCTCCTGTCTTTTCCATCCACATTCTCCTTCAGTCCATTCCTCGAAAGTAGAATATTGAGAACAACAGCGACACACAAGGCAATTCAAACATATCGACATTGTAAAAAGCGTATTACTTATAACAGATGAATCTCTTAATATTTTCCGAAGGCGTGAATTTTTCGCTCAAACAGAGTCATTTCATTTTCGCCACAAAAACGCTCATAAGCTCACGCGAAATATCGACTAGATACAAAGAAAAGCAGATTTCCCGAATCCATTTAATATTTAAATAAGAAAGCGAAGCCGAAAAGACTCAGAATGCGAAAAAGCAAAAAGAATCGAGTGGCGGAATGTGGCCCTTCTGCAAGGGGCCATAAGGACTAAGACTACGAGGCAGGAGGAGAGGGAAGTCCGCCTCTATCTGAGATTCCGCGATCAAAATTAAAGGGATCAAAAGCCTTTTTTTAGCACTTTTTAATCACCAGCCGATTGCACCGCGATGCAGATATCCGTTATGCAATTCCCTCGCGGGCGGCCAGATGAGGTCATTCTCTACCGAATTACTTGCTTTTAAATGCTGTTTAATCGAGGAGCGAGAGGGAAGAAAAAAAAATCCCGCTCTGAGCGCGTTTTCTGCGGGGAGTTTGTACAAAGCCGAAATGTTTCCTCTTAATTGTGATGTCCACTTGCGAGGGACACTTTTCCTTCGCCTTTTCCCTTTTCTTCTGTAGTTGGACTCACGCTAAACGTGACGCGGACGCTCGATCAGGGACGCGAGTTTTATGTGCTGCGGGAGTTTTCAGTCGGTAACACTAAATAATATTTTCAGTGATGAATCTTTCACGTAAATGTTACGGATGCAGCCGTATCGTAGACAGAGAAAGTGACAGGGAAAGGCGGACATACGGAAAGAGACAGATAGATGGACAGAATAAAGGGTGGGTAGGCAATCAGAATGAGAGAAAGAGACAGAAATACAGACAGAAGAAGGCGAACAAGTAAACAGAATGAGAGGAAGAGACAGAAAAACAAATAGAAAAGGCGGAAAGACAGATAGACAAACAGAATGAAAGTGAAAAGGACAAACAGAAACAGATGTATAGAGAGAGGAGGAAGGGAGAAAGAAAGAAGGAGCGAGAGAACGAGATTGAAACGCAAGTAGAGGAGATAATGAGTCTTTTTAATGAATATTCTGGGGCCGAATCAATCAGGCGGTGCTGACAGCGAGGCCTGGCGCGGCGGGGGGGGGGGCGATTGTGGTTTTATGAAGCGATCAAAGTCGACGGATATTAGATGAGGGATTAAAGGCCAGGCCGCGATGTGACCTCCAGATGCTTCAGCCCGCCCATCCGCCCACTGCGCCCACCTCTTCCCCCATCACCGCCCACGCTCTCACTGTATCGCCGTGAGTTCTAAGAATGGGAAGGAGGGAGGCAGTATTACCCTCCCCCCCCCCAT
>NC_051415.1:2210938-2211095 GCF_015228065.2 Penaeus monodon
GCTATGAAACAAGATTTCCTTGTCTTGATGAGAACTCTTCATCATAACGACGCAGGAGGGAAGGGAATAAAGAACAGAGAGTGGAAGAGGGAAGAAGGAACAGAGGTAGAGAGTGATGACAGAGAGGAAATACGGGAAGGACGAATGAGAGTAAAAC
>NC_051415.1:2211169-2212005 GCF_015228065.2 Penaeus monodon
AGCGAAGATAGAGAAGAAAATATAGAGAGAAGAGAAGAGAGAAAGACGGAGAATGACCGACAAGAGATAACAGACAGAGAAAACAAGGGATAGAAGTTTAAAAGTAAAAAGATTAGATAAAAAAAGAGAGAGAATTAAAAAAGTGAAAAAAGATAAAAGATATGGGAAACTAAATGAAAAGACACAGGAGAAGAGGCAAGAAAGAGAAGGTAGAGAGAGAGTGGAGAGGAGAGAAAAGACAGGAGATGGAGAGTAAAAGCTACGGAAGAGAGGAGACGACAGGGGAGAAGATGAGAGGAGAGGGGAAGAGAACAGAGAAGAGAAAAGGAGAGTAAGGATTACGGAGGAAAGGAGAGATCAGGGAGAAGTTGAGAAGTTGAGAAGAGAAGAGAGTAAGAGAGGAGAGAAGAGTAAAGGAATCGGAGGAGAGGAGAGCAGAAGAGAGCGGGGCGACCGATCGTGTTCCAGGAGTGGATTCGCAAGTCCCGCTCGCCAAGCTGGTTCTCGCGCTTGGCTTCGTAGGATCGCGAAACCCCGAATCCCTGAGCTGCCCCGACAAGACTTCGCCAAAAACGTCGTGATGCAAAAAGAAGCTTAACAAGACGATGTGACATTGGACGAGATGGGAGGTCAGTCCAGATTTTATTTTCTGCAATGAAAAGGGGAAGGAGGAGGCGAAGACGGTTATTCAGGCAGCCATTACGTCTGATTAGAACGAGAGCGACAATGAATCCCAAAGACAGAATTTCGTTCCCCAGATTAGCAGACGTTCGAAGGAATAACGTTAGTTCGAAAAAAATGGCGAGAAAGAGTAGTATTAGCTTAGGAAAAGAGGA
>NC_051415.1:2212236-2212471 GCF_015228065.2 Penaeus monodon
GACTGTTTTCTCTCCCACATCCTGTTGCTCGGTGAGAAAACGGCGGTTCCCGTAGATAAGACAGCTTTTACGCAAATTAATTCCTCGGGTTCGCGCTCAAGAGACAGCGAGCAAGATTGCAGCTTTGCACTGACTGTTATTTATAAGAGGCGCTGCAATCAGGATAATCATTTCGTTTTCACTTAATACGAGCGATTTTTATGGGGGTCTTCTTTTTCTAGGTGGTTACATTCTT
>NC_051415.1:2213360-2213547 GCF_015228065.2 Penaeus monodon
TATAGAGTTCCATATCCACATGTGGATTAGCATACATATTCATGTGCAAATGAGTAAGTGCACATCGAGACAAAAGGCTGCAGTGTCATCTTTTTATCTTTCGAAGAAGATAAAAACCGGGGAGTATCTTCCACTGGGATGTAAAAGGCCAAGCCCTTCATGAAACAGAAGACAATGATAATGATAA
>NC_051415.1:2213657-2213974 GCF_015228065.2 Penaeus monodon
TGAATAGCATTTTTCATGTTAACTCTCGGCCGAGTGTGCATTTGTTTACCTGTCTCCGCTTGTGTTTTGAGAAGAGGCCACGATTTCGCCAAGATTTTGACACTGACCCAAGGATACTCGAAAGACGAGAGGCTGCTGAGGTTGAGGCCAAAACAGAATCCAATATTTTACGGCGAATAAAGCACTTAAAAAAATGTTAAATAAAAAGGGGAAAGTTTGGTCTCGCAGTTCAGTGAAAAATAGGGTCGAATTTCCTGTTATAACTCAGATCGGCGCCCATGTGACTGCCAGTCCAAATATCATATATCAGGCGGGAC
>NC_051415.1:2214695-2215013 GCF_015228065.2 Penaeus monodon
ATGAAACAGTGAGGAAAGAAAAAATGAATCTGTCTCTATGAATCTCGCAGATCTTTCTGTCTGTCTGTATGGATTGGCTGTGTGTGCAGATTGAGGTTTGTTTTTTTTATCTGTCGAGTTGCCCATCCACTTTCATATTCATCCACTTGCCTATGTGTTTATCAACGCTATTTCCTACAATGTAGATACAAAATACATACAGAATCCACTTACATGTATGTACAAGCGTATGTAGACATACATGCATGCTTGTGTACGTTCATATCTACGCCTTTCCTCTTTTTTTTCTTCCTCAGTTAATACATTTGTTTCACTCCA
>NC_051415.1:2215217-2215347 GCF_015228065.2 Penaeus monodon
ACTTGTTATGTGGGTGGTCGCCGTCTGCCTACAGAGCCGCGTGTGTAACTATATAGCTTAACAGCGGAAGCCAACGCTTATGAAACCGGGCGGCCGCAGGGATCAAAGCCCCCTTCCCTCTCCCCCCAAC
>NC_051415.1:2215378-2215583 GCF_015228065.2 Penaeus monodon
TCCGGCTAGCGCTCCGGCAGGCGCAAGCAGACGGCGGGCGCTCACCTCTTGGGCGGGCCTTCTGCGGGAGATGAGATGGAAATTGTTCAATCATTCGGACTCGAGCAGAGGGTTGATCAGGGGGCGGAGGAAGGGGAGGAAGATTAAAAGAAAATTGGAGATGAAAAAAGAAAGATACTGCAGGAGTTCGGAAGGAAGGAGAAAG
>NC_051415.1:2216148-2216708 GCF_015228065.2 Penaeus monodon
GTTGCCTTATCGCTCCCAGAAAAAAGTACGAAGAAGTTTCGGGCAAAAGGTGAGATTTCCCTTATACGTTTCCCGTTTTTCCGGGATCGGGATGATAAAGCTAATTCCACAGTTAGATTGCTGCTGGACCAAAGCTTCTTAGGAACTCGAAAGTGCTGGCCTCGACAAAGGACACATTAATGCAGTCTATTTAATGTGCGCAGGGTGGTGCTGATAAGGTAGTCAGTACATAAATCGGATAAAGCACGCGTGATGCCATACAAACTTTGACACGAATACATTAAAGATGTAAATCTGAATAGGCTAATAAGCAAGTACTTAAAATGACGCTTTAATCGTGTCATTTGAAAATGTTACAAAACAACTGAAGGGAAAATTTGACTATTTTAGCAAAATAGGAAGTACATGTTGGATTTTCAAGCCCGGGGAATAACGAGGCATTTTTACACGAATTCTATGAATTAAAAGTTAATTAAAATTTGATGCATATTATACGTTGTCATAATTGTGAAAATGCATTTTATTTTTGCATTAGAGCATTTACCACATAATTCCATGAG
>NC_051415.1:2217599-2217702 GCF_015228065.2 Penaeus monodon
CCTCTTTCACACATTCTTAGGTTTTTTCCCCAAAATATTACACTGTATCTTCTTTTATCCTGGAGATTTTCTAGAAATTAAAAACCAAAGGTATCGATGGAGA
>NC_051415.1:2218638-2218811 GCF_015228065.2 Penaeus monodon
CTCATCGGGCGGCAGAGACTAAAATGACTTCAAATCCTCGAGGAAGAAACGTGACCTCATCCCATATCTTGTTCTTTCTTATCGGTTTTTTGTTCTTCCCATTTCCCATCTGATGACAAAACGCCCAATATCAAACCTATTTCGGCAAATAACAACCAATATCTCACTTGATG
>NC_051415.1:2219173-2219387 GCF_015228065.2 Penaeus monodon
CCCACTTCTCCCCAGCCTCTGACGATTCAATCTCAGCTTCTATTTCAAAGAAGACGGTTTTATTCTCTTACTTTGCCTCGTGCTTCTTTTGTTTTCGAGAAATTACTTTTCAATCAAGAGGATGGACGGACAGTTCTTTAATTGTCATCATTTCTTTGTATTTTACAAATGTTTTGCATGTGGCAGCAATATGTCCCGCTTGATTCCGCCCCAA
>NC_051415.1:2219506-2219734 GCF_015228065.2 Penaeus monodon
GGTCACAGATCCTGCAACGTGAATTTACGAGCACTAAAGCTAATAACTTAGAATAGCGTTGCATTCTGATTCCAGGTAATTTCAATTAACGTAATTGGACTCCGTTTCACAGTTCATTGTCTAAGGGCGATCCCGTGGGAGTTGAAGTCGATGCCAAGCATAAACTAATTGCAATTCGGAACCGAACGTCAACAGGTCAGAAGAAAATAATGGTCGCTGTGTAAAACA
>NC_051415.1:2221842-2222005 GCF_015228065.2 Penaeus monodon
ACGGAGAGAGAGGATATAAAGAATTTTAAAAAGAAGGGATTCTGCGCGTACAGAAAAGGCAGACAACTGAAATATTAAGAAAAATAAAAAGCTACAGCTTCAGTAAGAGAGAGAAAAATGTAAAGAAAAAATGAAGAGAAAACTTTCCCATGTGAGTAAAAGC
>NC_051415.1:2222135-2222371 GCF_015228065.2 Penaeus monodon
CATAGCGTGAACAAAAGAGAGAAAATTGAGAAAGGAGAAGACCGCTCCGCGAGGCCGAGGCGGCGCCCACATGTATCTCAGAGACGCGGAGGTGATGAGGCTGTCCGAAGTATAATTTTCTCGTTGAGTTGAATCATCAGGAAGTGGGATGATTCTGGACACAACCGCGACACAATCATTATACTCCAGCCAGTGTTGTGTCTCTCATCGCCTTTTTTAATGTGGGGAACTTTGCT
>NC_051415.1:2222430-2222494 GCF_015228065.2 Penaeus monodon
CGACTTCTCTTTTTCATTCCCCTCTCCTTTATTGTTTGGTATTTTCACTCTTGTGCAGCCAGTG
>NC_051415.1:2222611-2222690 GCF_015228065.2 Penaeus monodon
ACATGGCGCGGACGCTGTACCCAAGCCACTGTGGGGTCTTTCTTTGCTTTTAATTCTTTTCATAAGTATGAAACTATTC
>NC_051415.1:2224210-2224320 GCF_015228065.2 Penaeus monodon
CTAGTGTTTGGTTCGTCAGTATGTTACATCAGTATTTTACGCGTGAAATCATATCACAAGAGACTGGTGTAAAATAAGGTGATCAGAGACAAAGTAAATATTACGATACT
>NC_051415.1:2224594-2224758 GCF_015228065.2 Penaeus monodon
AAAGAATATTACGGTATCTCCCTTACAGGTTTGTTCCTCACGCCGCCGCCTTAATTCAACTTTTTCTTTTCATTTCTCCTTCCAAAAAGACAATTAAGCCCGAAAATCCGACCAAGACGGTTTCCTTTTCTCGATTTTTTATAGTTCATAAATCTGCTTTCAAG
>NC_051415.1:2225265-2225370 GCF_015228065.2 Penaeus monodon
ATTTGTTCTCATCTTTAAAAGCCTTATAATCCAGCGAGTGTTATTTCCCTTCAGCCCCCTTTAATGTGCGAAACTTTACTTTTCTTTACACTTTACGAATATTGT
>NC_051415.1:2225424-2225566 GCF_015228065.2 Penaeus monodon
CCCTCATTTTTCATCGAAACAGCCTTTATACTCTAGCCAGTGTTGCTTGCTTCCTTCGCCCTCTTTGCAACGTTTTTGCTCCTCGTTACACTTCGCTTCTTTTGTTTCGATGTTGTCTTTTGATCTCCTTTTAACTCAGTGA
>NC_051415.1:2225603-2225745 GCF_015228065.2 Penaeus monodon
GATATCATTCTTTGCGGGAACAATGCAAACCCAGGCAGTTTTTGTGTTCTCTCCCCGCGTCTTTGCGATGCGGATACCACATGCTGCTTGATATCGTAATTTAAGTATATTGGTTTTACGTTTCTCTTGGCGACCTTCTTAT
>NC_051415.1:2225816-2226034 GCF_015228065.2 Penaeus monodon
TTCCCAAACACAGTTACCACACGCGGCCGTTGTTGAGTCCTCTCCAAACGTAAAACTTTAACTCCTCTTTATGCCTCTTTTTGCTGTTCTTCCCTCGATCCTCCTCGTCTTTCCTTGTCTTTCATCAAATTCCTTGCGTCGTCTTCAATTAGTTTTTCTCCTTCTCCTTCTCCCCATTTATCAATATCCCGCCCTTCTCTTCTAACAGACTCCCCAAT
>NC_051415.1:2226108-2226342 GCF_015228065.2 Penaeus monodon
TTAGATTTACCATCGTCTCTTTTCGACTTATCGCCATCTCCTTTCGACTTATCATCTTCTCTTTTAGACTTTCATGTCTTCTTTCCTGACACAGTTTCTCCTCCTTTATCCCCCGCCGAGGCGCCCTTCCCTGCCACGCCGAGAGCCGCCCTCATCCCGGCCCTGCTTTGTGCGCTTTGTTCTGCCGCAGAGAACATCGCTGTCGCCTCCTCGTGCGGCCGTGTTCTCCTTGCC
>NC_051415.1:2227938-2228089 GCF_015228065.2 Penaeus monodon
AGGGTGAGGGGGGACGCTGTAATTAGTTTTAATTAAAGCGTTGCTCATAGATTACTTCAGTCTGGGCCCTTTGTTTCGACGCGTCCATGTGTCACGCCTCTTGTGACATCCGTGTCACGTGAGCTCAATCCAGTCTTTATTTCTTCATGCC
>NC_051415.1:2231793-2232129 GCF_015228065.2 Penaeus monodon
CGACCGGCAAGCCCGAGGCGCAGCGCCTCCGTCAGTCATCCTGCGTGAAAATGAGCGCATCTGCGGCGCCGGGAATTCCGTTCAAGTGAGGGAAATTCGTTAAAGGTCGACACCCCGTGAAAATCAATCGGTGCAGATGCCCCTTCCCTTCGCGTCAGTTCATGAATTGGTCTAAGATGAAAACCGTCATCAGATGCAGCGCTACTTTGTACTGTTGAATAAATCCAGTCTTCGATGATAATGGAGGTTATACAGCAGAATATTGCAGAATATTGCAAGTACTTGTTCCCACTCCAAAACACGAACATCGAGTCCCACAAAGGCTTGGTAAAGTTT
>NC_051415.1:2232671-2232833 GCF_015228065.2 Penaeus monodon
GGAGAGGCAGCGCCCCAAGCGCTCGCGAGGACCGCTGTCGGCCCAGGCTCCGGCCGCGTTGACGGAAGGCCGGACGCCGCTGACAGATTATCAGCCGCGTCGCCAGGAATCCTGAGGCCCTGCCCCCCCCCCCCCACCTCGTCCTTTGTCCTGCAAGTCTTG
>NC_051415.1:2233054-2233144 GCF_015228065.2 Penaeus monodon
GGGCTTATAAATCGCTGTAATTATTCTTCTCTCGTAACGTGACGCACATATCGGGGTTTTCCCCTCAGCCAAGTGTACCTTTCTCCCGCC
>NC_051415.1:2234969-2235076 GCF_015228065.2 Penaeus monodon
AAAGACGGCATAGTAAAATCCGCTGTACAATACCGGTAAACTTTGCGGTGAGAAAACACACGTTTCAATTAAAGTACGCGTCAAATATATGCGATTTATTTTAAGTT
>NC_051415.1:2235434-2235499 GCF_015228065.2 Penaeus monodon
CTAAATAAAAGTGACCAAAAAGTCTATCTGGTAAAATAAACTCTGCGGTAAGAAAATCCGCATTT
>NC_051415.1:2236370-2236437 GCF_015228065.2 Penaeus monodon
CTAATAATAGTATATAAAAGTATGTTCACTGTTTGTAAAGTCTACGGCAAGAAACCCACATTTCAAT
>NC_051415.1:2236829-2237247 GCF_015228065.2 Penaeus monodon
CGGCTTCCAAGCCCAGACCAAATGGATGGTCTTACAGAGAGAAGATTTTTTATCCTGAGGCCTCGTATCCACCAGATCTTAAAAGATTTTTTATACACTGTTAGAGTCGAGCATCTGGACACAACTAGATTACCGAGGGAGAGAAAAAAAACGAGAGAGAAAAAATGTGTTAATACTGTTAATAAAAACTGTCACATCGCATTACATTTGTTCTTTTCTTTACTATTCCATCAGCTTTAGACGTAAACCTGTTATGACTCTTTGGATAATCCCCACGCGACGGACGGCACGTAGGATTTTGAGACATGCCGAGAGCAAATCTAGAGTCGCACATCCCGCTCCTTCAGTAATTTCAATAGTTTCTATGATTGAATATGTGCTTTAATAGGTCAGTGTAAGAGTGTGTCATTTAAATCAA
>NC_051415.1:2239227-2239969 GCF_015228065.2 Penaeus monodon
GTTTCTCCTTCGTTCGCGTATCCATTTCCCACGTTTTCTGTGCGTTCAAGGGGCTCATAGTTTACCGCAAATATAATGCTTTTTATCTGTCTTTATCTTCTCTATTTCTATAATTTCGATGTTTTTCAAAGTGCATACGATGTATACGGGAGAGCTAATTGCACAGGTAAATAGACAGAGAGACAGAAGATAAATGAGCTGACTGACCTATACATACATATCAATGCGTGATCGGAAAGATGGATAAACAGGGAAGGAGAATGGAGACGAATACATAAAGACTGATGAAGAGGTAAATAGGACGTGGATAGATAGGCGAAAGACTGGTTCCCAAACAAAGGATCAAAAGAGATACTGAACAAGTGATTAATGAAAGCTAGATGGAATAGATGGGTAGATGCGAGAACTAACGCAGAAATAGATGTACGAAGAGAATATATACAAAGGGACAAAGGAGTCGAGAAAATAATGTCCTAACATTTTTTCTATCTAAATCTCTCATAAGATGAATTTAAGGATAATGATAACAAAAGTCATTCAAGAGCGGGCAACTATTTGAACAAAATATATGAGCTGAAAATCCCGATGTAATTTCCTTTCCTCTATTGCACAAGTTTGATTCATCTGCTTTCTCCTCTTTTTCTTTCCTTTTTTTCCATTCTTCGATTTTCCGTTCCTCCCCGTCCTTCTCCGTTCTACGTCGCTCTTGTGTCTGGCACCGAAGGAATCTCGCGGTTTTGCG
>NC_051415.1:2240503-2240719 GCF_015228065.2 Penaeus monodon
TTCCTTTTCATTAAAAGAAACAAGATCCTATAATCTTCTCTTTTTACCTTTCTTTTGCAGACGCTGTAATATAAATATATTTCTTCCTTTCTTTTTGTCGAGCCGAAGCCGTGAGGATATTAGGGCGTCCTCAGGTGGCCCGCGAGCGCCGTCTTGGCCTCGAGGTGTCGTGGCGCACAATTTCGTGCTCTTTTTTAGTCCTCCGCTTATCTAGCT
>NC_051415.1:2240749-2241116 GCF_015228065.2 Penaeus monodon
TATATTCTTATCTATTCCCTTTAGTTTTCGGGGTTTTTTTCCAGTTCTTTGTCTTATGATTGTCTATATTACGAATGTTTTCTTCGTTATATTTCGAGACATATTTGTCGTGTAGGAAAAATCAAATATGTATTTTCCCCCCTTTTCCTTAATCTGAAGGCCTTGCATTTGATCTTTTTTTTATAATTGTTTTTCCACTTTTTTACCTCTTGCTCTTTCTCTTTTCTTTTAATTTCCTTTTCTCTCGGTGCCTATCTGTCTTCCCGGTGGTTGCTCCCTCGACCTCCCTCCTCCTCATGCTTCCAACCGATATGCAAATGACAGACATTAGTGCCGGGCGGAATCGCCATGGCGGGGGAGCCCCCCC
>NC_051415.1:2242095-2243518 GCF_015228065.2 Penaeus monodon
TTAAAATTTCCAAGATATAAAGTTTTCTTTACAACTCTGCGCGCGGCCGCGAGGGCGTACGATAGCGAGGGCTCTGCAGGAGAGTGTAGACGATGTTGGTCAGCGGAAGCTGATACAATTCTGTGAGAGGCAAACGCAAGATATAAGGGCCCGGTTTATCGCAGTTGCTCTAATCTGAAATCAGGAGTACTTTCGCGGCCTTCCTATGAACACTACCTCGGTTGTAGGGTCGTGTGCCTCTGAGGCTCCCGTTCAAGGCTGGAGACGGAAATGACAGCTCGCGGAGGATGAGAGTTCTGTACAGACTGCGTTACCACACTGCATGGACACCAAGAGTTTTCAGTCTGTGGAGCACGTAAAGGTGGTATGATGCTGCCTTCAAAGTAGCGTTAAAATGGTCATTCCAGCGGAAGTTGTGGTCGACGACTCCGCCCAGTGGCTTGTTGGTGTGAAGCACTCTCAGGGAGTGTTCGCCGAGATACAGGGAGGGGGATAGTGTTAGGGGGATAATGACGTGGACGGAAAAAGCCCACGCGAGGAGGTCGTAAGTAGTTGCTGGCGATTACTGTTGTCAGGGGTCGGGATGCGGTTAAGTGAGCTGGTGGTGGAGTTATACACACGCTATCGTTCGGTAACTGGTAGAACATAGCTTCTAATTATGAGGAAGCACTAAGGTCCCTTTCTGCTTCCTTGAGGAACTTCTCAAGGGAGAGGGAAGCATCGGGAGAGAAAGTCAGCCTGCCTCAACCATAGTAATGCTGCTTACCAATGACGGTGCAAAGGTCTTGTTGAAATTAATGAAAGCTGTCGAAGCAGCGGATGAAGCAATGTGTGTATGTGTATATGCATCTATGAATATATACAACTATATACTTTTGTGCTTTCTCAGTCATATATGTATATAATATAATGTGCATGGGTATTTAAACTTAAATCCTATCTTGTTGTGTGTGGATTTCTGTCAAGCCTCTCTCTTCTGATTTTTGTGCAATGATACCGGGCATTTAGAGGAGGGGTTCGAAACGAGCTGGGAATTGGGTTGCCTTGGTTATAAGCTTGTAGGCGCCTTGGTCGCACCCGGTCTTGGTATCCTCTAGCATGTGGGATATATAGCCCAGGAAGAAGCAAACATGCATGACTGATCGGTGATAAAAAAGGAAGAGGAAAAATAGGTTGCTAATATCCAATAGTATTCCTACAAATCACAGTAAGCTCATCCCTGTCTGACCTCGCTAACCTTACATTTAGTACTTTATCCTAATATGGAAAAGTGGATAGTAAAATAAGTAAATGTTATAACTTATCAATTCAATATGATTAAATCAGGGGCATGATCACCCAACCTTGTCTAAGAAGCAGAAATATCTCTTCTATCAAAGAAAAAAACAATAATATTTTACTATAAAAACCAGTGTGCAAACGG
>NC_051415.1:2243542-2243737 GCF_015228065.2 Penaeus monodon
GCGAGGGAGGGGAATTACAGCAAGTTTGCGCAGTCATTACAACAGTTGAGAACTTTTGCGCAGCGACTGCAAAACCGCAGAGAAGAATATTCAGCCTGATAGTTGTATGTGCGTGTGTGCCTCTGGATATTCATTGAAAATGCAATCCTATGAAGTAACGGATTGAAACGTGGATTTCTTCCCTTAGAGTTTGGT
>NC_051415.1:2244985-2245134 GCF_015228065.2 Penaeus monodon
AAAGTGGCATGACCTCTGGCCTTTTCCGCGCAGGACGAGGCGCGCGTGTAATCAAAGAGATTAAGTCAGCGGACAAGGGAATGGGATCAGAAGCGCCAGGAAAATAGGCGGTGGAGTTGGCTCCACGGTGCCCGTGAGGCTCAGGGTGG
>NC_051415.1:2245173-2245677 GCF_015228065.2 Penaeus monodon
AGCTTGATCATCAGCGCCGTCCTGCAAGGAGGAAAAGGACTCCTTCGATGCCGTCACCTCCACGACACCATCACGCGTCGGGGACGCCGCACAAGGAGGGGAAAAAAGTTTGTAAACATCAGCAGTTCTGGCGCTGGCTTCCCTCTCCTCCATTATCTTGGATGCGCTATAAAATTTGCATAAGGGATTTCCTCACGAGAAACCCTTGTGAATATACACGCGGACGCACCAAGTTCACAACCGCTCTGGCCAGGAGTTGGCTTAATCCGTCGAATTTATATTGGCTGCTCGTACTTCATCTTCCTTGCTCGAATTTGCTCAGTTCTATTTCTTGTTTTACTGTAAACAAAACGGTTAAAAATAATTCTTCGATTTCTCATTTTCTAAATCTGCATCACTTATGACACTTTTTCGTGCTCTGCGCTGAAGACTTTCGGAGGAATGTAAGAAACTCTCGGGTTACTTATATTTTCCGTTTTACTTCCACTCCAGCTTTGCAGAAGT
>NC_051415.1:2246566-2247029 GCF_015228065.2 Penaeus monodon
AATTCCCAGAGCAACAGCTTCTGCGATCGGCACGAGATCAGCCAAAAACAACCGTAAGCCACAAGAGCCTCGCTGGGCGGCGTAATGAAGACGGAGGCACCAATTACAAAAACAAAGAGGGAGGGGGAGCCACAGGGAAGCCACCGGGAACTAGTGAAAGCTAAATAGTGCCCAGGGAGTCAGAGGGAGCCAGAGAAATAGGGGCTTGAAAGTACCATAGGGGATCCGCAGGAAAGCTAATGGCAGCTGTAAGAAAAGGAAAAGAGAGAGCAAGACAAGGCAGAGAGCGTGAGGTTCGAGGAGGCAGGAGGCGAGCGAAGGCGAGGGGAAAATGCTGTCGGAGTTTGTTATATGTTTCCTCGAAACACGAAACTTCTTTGTATGGTTGCGAGCGAAGTGAAGAGGCTTTAGTGTTATTTGATCTAGAGGGACGGGATCATCTGTCTACACGGAGTTTTGTCTT
>NC_051415.1:2249176-2249279 GCF_015228065.2 Penaeus monodon
GTCTTATTCGATTCTCTCATTCCCTTTCTCTCACGTCCGATTATCAAAAAAATGACATCTAATGTTCATCAGTTTCATTATGTATTATATTGTCATATGTATA
>NC_051415.1:2249498-2249874 GCF_015228065.2 Penaeus monodon
CCGTATCTGTGTGAGTTTTTATGAGAGCCTGTTACCCATCTGGCTACTTCTCTCCCGCCTAATCCCGTGGAAAAAGGAAGTAGCCTTCCCTAATGCGCTGGTAACCAACCATCCATTCCTTCCCGTTCCCGCCCACAGTCCCGCCCACCATCCAGGACGCCCACAGCAGCCAGGACGTCGAGGTGAAGGAGGGGGAGGAGGCCAGGCTGTCGTGCGGAGCCACGGGTACGCCCACGCCCACCATTCTGTGGCGCCGAGAGGACGCCCGCCTCATCAGACTGCCCGGAGGCCCAGGTGAGTCCCCCTCCTCGGCTGAGAGAACAAAAATGCGGACATACGAACCTAAAATAACAGAATAAGAGAAAAAAGTGTTTTA
>NC_051415.1:2250607-2250742 GCF_015228065.2 Penaeus monodon
GCTTTAACAAACCATATACCGTCTCCTTTAACAAACCATGTAATTGGCCTACTGCATTTCTCTTCTCGTCTCCAACATTTTTTCGTCGCAACACGCTACCATTCTTGAAGGAAATCATATGATCCTTAATCACTT
>NC_051415.1:2250792-2251871 GCF_015228065.2 Penaeus monodon
ACATTCCTGGAAGACAATTTTGCTCCCGCTGCCGTCGCTACTGCTGAAGACACGAAAGGGAGGTTGTAACAACACGCCGCTAAGTATCTAACGGGGCTTGTGAGACCGGATCTTACTTGATATCACCCATTTTCATCCTCACTTTGAAATCATCCATTATCACCCTGAATTACCCATTCTCATCCACACTTTGGAATTAACTCATTCTCTTTCCTACATTGAAACTACCCATTCGCATCCATACTCCAGAATCGTCCATTCTCAACCACACTTTCAAACCACCCATTTTTTATTGATACTTTATAACTACCTATCCTCATCCACCGATTGAGATCCCCCACCCTCATCCACGCCCTAAACCCCCCTCCTCACCCACCCTCTGAGATCCCCCACCCTCATCCACGCCCCAAGACCCCCATCCACCCGCAAGCCCCTCCTCGGCGCCTGACCCGAAGAGCCTAACCTTTCTCGCCCTCCCGCGCAGAGCCGATGTGGCGAGGCAGCACCCTGGCAGTGAAGCACGCGAGACGGGAGGACGCCGGGGCCTACTTGTGCATCGCTAACAACGGCGTCCCTCCCTCGGTCAGCAAGAGGGTCCGGCTCAACGTGCGCTGTGAGTTTGCTGCAGAGTTTGTTCATTCAGTGCATGACCTGCATGGAAAGTTAGGATGTTGCCTCTGCATCCTGTTTGATCTGTTTGCGGTGTTCTCGTCGCTTTAATACTATTTTTAGGCTATGTTATTTGTAGTAAATGGTAATGACGGTAAAATAAATATCATAATGAGTATAGAATATTAATACACTGTTATGTTATCTATAACGTCAGCACATTAGGTTTCCCTGTCGTTCTAAACAGAAGCACAGAACACATCAAATATCCTTGAAAATACCTACATTCATCCCCCCTCCCCCAGTCGAGCCCGTGGTGCGTGCGGGCGTGCCGAGTGTGTCGACTCTCCTAGGCGGCTCCGTTAACATCTCTTGCTTCGTGGACGCGTGGCCGACGCCGACGCTGCACTGGGTGCGCGACAACGGGGACTCCGTGACCAGCCAGCCCTACGTGTACCATCTGCATGATC
>NC_051415.1:2252104-2252655 GCF_015228065.2 Penaeus monodon
AGGAAACTAACCATGTTTGCTCAAGGGAAGCCTCAAAAAGTCATCGACTGTTCTGACAGCTGGAAAGACACAAGACGGGTCCGAACAGGGAAATTCCAGGTGAATACATTACTATTCACCACAACCCTTCACTGAAACAAATAAAGATAATAGATAAAATGGACTGACAAAGAAAAATATCAAAATGTAATATAAAAAGAGAGAAATGGAGTAGAAATGGTGATCAGGGTAAACAAAATCACTGAAGGTCTACAATAAGCTGTTCTTTATCCCTTTCGGTCCGGCTCTCGAGGAGTCCTTCTCTTATCCTTCTCTCATCCTGGGATAGACGTACAAGAAGGAGCGCCGGGGTGGATCCTTATATCCTTAAATACACTCTTGCAATAAACAACGTTAATTTTCCGCCAAAATTTCGACCAAAACCATACGACACTGTAAAACTTGTTTGCTCTTCATGCGCCTCGCTGCTAAAAGTTTTCCCATTTGTGGGTTTACAGATAATAGTAAAGCGATCCGTTCTATATCCCTTTTAACGATAATGGTTTTCGGCG
>NC_051415.1:2253695-2253840 GCF_015228065.2 Penaeus monodon
CTCCCTCTCGTTTTATATTGTTTTTTCTTACTGTTTCCCCCCCCCTGCAACTTCAGTTACACCGAAGTTAAAACGATTTTTGAGTGTCAGAATATCTGCAGCGAGGAAGGCAGTGCAGTGCATGCCGCAGACGCCTCTGCCTTTG
>NC_051415.1:2253882-2254042 GCF_015228065.2 Penaeus monodon
CAGCTCCACCACAGCTGCCCGTGCAGTGCGGTCTATTCTTCGGTGAACCACTTTGATATATAATAGACATAGAGGAACTCAATAACATATAATAATCCCACTGATTACAGACTGACAGTCTATTAGTTTCCGTTTCTATGAACGATCTATAATGATCATC
>NC_051415.1:2254117-2254269 GCF_015228065.2 Penaeus monodon
CCATCGTTCTTAGCCACATTCTTGCAGTCATAAATAGGCATTACGATCCCCGCAACTATGATTTACGGCAGCAACCACTCTAATATCATCCCAGATCTGCTGAGATGGTAAATTGCGTTGGTGCACTACAATTTTTTTCTCTACCTGACAGA
>NC_051415.1:2254313-2254761 GCF_015228065.2 Penaeus monodon
CTTATAAACGTTCCAGAACAGAAAAAGTTTAGATCAATACGATTTTATATATTGCCGAACTCTAGAAAGAAATTACTGTAATATCCTCTGTCCATTGAGAGTAATTCATGCTTATTTGGCGGCAATGGTTTTCGGTTTCAATAGTAACCCACGCCGCCTTCACTGTATTGCTGTATTGTGATTTCATTCTCTTACTCATAAACAAAGGTCTCAGTGTATTTTACACTTAACCGTCAGAATTGTAGTGGGTAATAGGCCTTACATTCCAACTACGATAATGTACTATCAAGACCGCATACCCAGTGTTGTTTTAAGAGGAGAGAGGTGGTACCAGGCCTGTGATCGCGGGAGACATTCAGTGTTCTTTGTGTGAAAAAAAAACGTTTTTCTCTTCGGATTTTACTTGACTTATCGACATTGCTTCAATTTCCATTCTCTTCATCGCGCG
>NC_051415.1:2254840-2254931 GCF_015228065.2 Penaeus monodon
CCTTTCTCATTCTAACAAGATGTAAATTCCATGACAAGATGTAGGTTCTCATGTTTAAGTCAGAAGAAAAGGGAAGGAGAGTGAGCGAGCA
>NC_051415.1:2254978-2255440 GCF_015228065.2 Penaeus monodon
AGAACAGACAAACAGACATAAAAAGGAGCCAGACACATACAGAGGGCTAAGGAGCAAAAGAGAGGGATGAACAAGAAAGGAAGAAGAATGGAAGGAGAGAGTGCGAGCGAAAGAGGCAAAGAGTTCCTTCCAGCGAGCAGCGAAGTGTCCCATCGGTCTGGCCTGCCTGGTGTTTCCAGCCATTTCTGTAATTGATACAGTGTCGAACGCTGGCACCCGAATTAGGCTGGGGCGGGGAGGGTTTTATACAACGTGAACTTGCTTTAAGTGCTTGCTAGTTTATGAGGCCGGATAGTGACTTGGGCTAACTTAGATGTGAGTTTTATGGTTGTAGTTTAAATTAGGACGGAATGGATGGGGATATAAGGAGGAAGGAACAGCTTTGCAACAATTACCATGAATAAAGTTTCGCCAGAGAAAACAGAGCACGAATTAAGCTCTGCGACAGGTGCATTAATTACA
>NC_051415.1:2256308-2256574 GCF_015228065.2 Penaeus monodon
ATATGTGTGGCCATTGCGTGTGTAGAAAATTTGCGGGATGTAAGATTTGCATTGTTCAGCCAGTATAACTACATTTTAATCGTAAAAAAACGCTTATTCAGAAGGTAATAAAGAACAGTCACGTGATGAATAAAATTTCATCAAAATTTGAATTGACCTTTGATTGCAGACATTCTTTTATTCATGAATTTTAAATCGTGGAATTCCTAACTCTGTTTGATCTGACAAAAACAAATCTGGGAGTTATATGTGTGAATGGGGCTATA
>NC_051415.1:2257096-2257910 GCF_015228065.2 Penaeus monodon
TCCCTGTGCACTTGTAGGCAACAACCAGCCCAAGCGCCAAGGGAAGAGTCGGGCGTCGCGCGAGACGCCTGGGCGCCGAAGCCCCGCTCGCCCGTAATTGCCTTTCGCTCCGGGTCTTCCCGAAGAAGGCGCGGCTGTCACCGGCAGACGCGTCCCGTAACGAGTGTTTTCGCCCTGTGTCTCTCACCGTCTTTCGTCATTTTCCAGGTGCAGAAATACGTCACAAGTGTCACGCGGATCAACGACACGCAGCACGTCATGAGCCTGGGCATCAACGACATGCAGACGCAAGACCTCTTCGGCTACCGCTGCCGCGCCAACAACAGCGAGGGCGCGGCCGAGGCGCGGGTGCTGGTCAAGGGTACGTCAGCCGGTAACTGTGCAGATTTTTGGGACTCGTGAAATCAATGCAAATACACTGCGTCACTTGACTTACTTTCAACACTGCTTTTTTGCTGCATTCGGCTCCTGTACAGTGCTGTCACCTTCGATTCAAAGTGAAGTCGTTGCATAATTTTCCTCACCACACCTCAGCTCTCTGATCAGTGCAGTATCTTTGGTATTATTCCCACACACCACAGTGCACCACACGCTTCAACACAAGACACAAAATGGAGGTACGCTAACCACTGCAACCTCTCCGTCCTTTTCATCATGCTTAACCACATTAGACAAAGACTTTCGCGACTGTACTGTCGAATTAGGTCTCCTCTCGCACCCATGTTGTCGAGGACTGTGCGTTTCTCCCTTCTGCACTATGTCGAGGAGGAGAGGCCAAGGGAAGAGAAGCAATGTTGAGATGCAAGGATTAATC
>NC_051415.1:2258483-2258944 GCF_015228065.2 Penaeus monodon
CATACTGATAAGAAAGTAAAAAACATATCAAGAGAATAAGCGCCACAGAAGCCAAAAGGCAGTAGAAACAAATCACTATCGATTCTCATCACAAAAAAGAAGTTAAAAGCCGGCCACAGAAAAAAATACCTAAGTTATTCCTTGCACAAACTGCCCCGTTTTCCTTGTCGTCCCTCAGCTGCTGAACAAATAGAAGAAGACTTAAACACCTTCCACAGATACTCCCTGTAACTGCATACGTCCGCTAGTAAACGAGAACACGAAAGTCTTCCTACGTTGAGGAGTCCAGAGGCTATGATATATGGTAAAAGCCTCATCGCTCGTCGCAGAAGGAGGTTATAACTCAGCGGAGGAAGGAAGAAAGGTGGACGTGATCTGCTCCTTTAATCTCCATCCTGAATTATCTCCGTCGATATCCATAATTGGCTTTATTTTTTTGTTTGAGAGATTAATTGTCCATA
>NC_051415.1:2263396-2264000 GCF_015228065.2 Penaeus monodon
AAAAGCGACCAATTCCGATCCCAGAATTGTTTTCTTGTTGTATACCTCCCTTGATTTGGCTCCTTGGGCTTCCGGTTCAGCCTCCTCAACTTCGATATTTTCGAAAATGGGAAAAGAAAGTAAGAAAGGAAAGTTGCAAGGGAAAAATAATAACGATAATAGATAGAGCTTTGTTTCGCGTTTGCCGGAGTGCTTGCTCCCTTTTTATCTAAAAAAAAAAAAAGATGGTTTGTGGTTTCCCATATCCCCCTCCCAAAAAAAAAAAATCTAGAAAAATATGTCTCCTATACATAATACACGCGTTTCATAAAAAGGAGAAGGAAAAAGACGAAAAAAGGCGGGAAGAATGCCACCTTTAGTATTCACACGAGGAAGAAAAAAAAAAATTGCCGACCGTCAAGAGTTGTTCCCCAAACGCTGCATTTCGAGGCGGTCGCTGCGGAGCGCGGCAGACATCGACGGGGAAACTGGCGGCGAAGGAGATTTACGCAGCGTCTCCTCTCGATTTGCACCAGGAATTCCTCCCGGTCGCGTACGCAGGCGCTCTCAAGTGGCCGTCCACAACACGTAGCTCCATGGTGTGTGTTAGAAGGGGAATTATGCT
>NC_051415.1:2264242-2264326 GCF_015228065.2 Penaeus monodon
TCAGAGGAGGAGGGGGAAGAATAAACAGAAAGGGAGAGAATTCGTATCTGTGTGCTGGAGAGTGGATGCGAATGCATACAGGCA
>NC_051415.1:2264438-2264577 GCF_015228065.2 Penaeus monodon
ACTGCGAGCGAGTTCCTCCCTCCGCTTCCCCGAGCACTATCCCCCACAGCACGAGCGCCCCGGGCGACGGCGGCCCGACCTGCATCTCACCTTCTCTTCCTGCTTTGTGCACTTGTCACCCATTCTTGCAGAGATTCGA
>NC_051415.1:2264630-2264755 GCF_015228065.2 Penaeus monodon
TCCGCCGGCTCCCACTCCGGACGACTCGCTCATGTGGAGGCCGGGAATAGGTACGTGGCGCTCCGCTTCTGATTTGCTCTCCTTATATGCGTCCGTGCACACACACAGGTGTTGGTGAGTTTGTA
>NC_051415.1:2265482-2265701 GCF_015228065.2 Penaeus monodon
ATAATCTTACAGTGTAACGTCAGCGCACTGCTCAGCCAGAGTACTTTCCTCTCTCAATTCCTTTTTCTGTTCTTTTCTTGATCAAATCATTTAAAAGATTACCAGAGACGATCATTTAACACTCTGAGAGGGTCTCAAAGTCAGCAAGATAATTTGCGTTCGGAGTGGCCACATGTCTAAAGAAATCATTTTAAAAACTAATAATAACCAAGATGTTTT
>NC_051415.1:2265728-2265999 GCF_015228065.2 Penaeus monodon
CGTGGGTATGTTAACTGAAAATGTCTACATCAAACAAATTGTGAATATATGTATCGAAATCAAAATTAAATGATATGCAAGCGTAAAGAAATATGAGTGATGATTAATTCAACTTAATCACATGCAAAGAGAACGATAAAGTTCGACGTTGGTGTTTGTTTTTGCTAAATTTGAATAGGAAATTAATCATGACTATATAGAGAAAATCTTTCGAATTATTTACCTTAAACTTTTATTATTAATTAGATTAAAAAAGAAGAAAGAATCATGG
>NC_051415.1:2266442-2266526 GCF_015228065.2 Penaeus monodon
CACAGCAGCAGGTTAATTCGCACACTGGCGCAGGAATAAATCCGTGCTGCCGTTACACTCCGAATTGATGTACATGTATTGACA
>NC_051415.1:2266642-2266755 GCF_015228065.2 Penaeus monodon
GGCAGCCTCAGAGCCAGTGCAAGATCTGAAATGCCAATTAAGCTTTGTTTTCTGTGAATATTATGGTCATGCAGGTTAATTTCACTGTTCCTCCACTGAGACATGTTAGCGTT
>NC_051415.1:2266782-2266978 GCF_015228065.2 Penaeus monodon
AAATAGCCTAAAATAAAAACATTCGCTCTACCTCAGAATAAAGGGAATCAAAACTTTCCCTTTTTACTCCTCATCTTGAGACCCTTGACAAGGTCAGCGTCTTTGTATAAACATTCTATTCCTCACCCGGGGGATAATCACACACACACACCCGCATGAGCGCACGGAAAGACACCCACAAAAAAAATACAACAAC
>NC_051415.1:2267080-2267467 GCF_015228065.2 Penaeus monodon
CAAACAAACAGAAACAAAAATCCCAAAGATAAGGATGTGGAAAAGTGCATGCGTGCCTCAGACAGACCACGAATGCTTGCGTATGAAAGCAATCACGTGCCCCCCCCCCCTCCCCCATTCCGGAAAGCCCTATGTCACAGCGTCCACGGCCTGCTTGGGCGTCGGCCAGAGAGGCGTCCAGTTGGTCTGAGTCCCTGAGTTTTGGGAATGGACGTGGAGAGGGAAATGGGGCGCGAGGAGGACGAGGGACGAAAGGGGTCGCTTGCTTAATGTCTGTAGTTTGTTGTTAGCTTCTGGCTTAAATCCAGGTGGGAGTGATTGGAAGTGGGCGGGAAGCTCGGCGTTAGGCCTAATCCGAGCCCAGTGCCACGCGCACGCCTCGGAGGA
>NC_051415.1:2268714-2268908 GCF_015228065.2 Penaeus monodon
GGTCGCCATAACAAGGGTCGCTTTTCTCCGCAGAAGGGATGAAGGAAGACTCGACCCTCGGCCGCCGCCAGACGCCAAGCCCCGTCCTGGCCTCCGTCAAGCACAAGGGTGAGAGTTATGGCCCTTCGGGTAGGTGTTCCTCCGTGCGCTGTGCCCCGTCCTTTTGTTTGTCTTAGCAGGCGCAAACTCTTTGC
>NC_051415.1:2269023-2269178 GCF_015228065.2 Penaeus monodon
GGCCATCATATACTAATAGTCACACTCTAATAGTCTTCAGTATTTTGGATCCTTTAGGAGATTCCTGAAGTACAAGCAGAAGGCTGCCCTGAGAGTGCGTCTAAATAACGGGAGGGCTTCATGTCTCACAGTAAATACAGCATGACTTATACTAA
>NC_051415.1:2269310-2269522 GCF_015228065.2 Penaeus monodon
ATGGGTTCAAGGGTATATATCTTTATATCTCTATGTATTAGGTTCATATTAAATGTAGTTATAGATTTACATTTTGAGTCACTCCTCTGCAGGGAACTTTCAATCTATATAAACAAACCCGACATGCATACTATATATCCTATGTCGCCTGTGCTTCAGGTCAGCCGGGGTCAGCAAGCGCAGGGGACGTCAGCGAGGGTGACGTCATGGGT
>NC_051415.1:2269559-2269652 GCF_015228065.2 Penaeus monodon
TCTGGAAGAAGCAGCGTGGACGCCAGACCTTCACCTACACGGGTGAGCGAAAGGAGGTTTATCCGCTTAACAACGATAAGAGCAGATAGCAAT
>NC_051415.1:2269738-2269924 GCF_015228065.2 Penaeus monodon
GTACAGCATGAGATGATAAAGATTTCCGAATGAAAGTTTTCATGTTACAAACTCATAGTCTTTATTCCTTGAGATCTGTGAGATGAAGCGAGTACTTCCTTTTGCCACTCACGGACGCCTCTCCCCCGCTTGCCCTCGACAGGTGCTTCCGGTTCATCGAGCGTCGTGTGTCCGGGAGGATTCCAC
>NC_051415.1:2269967-2270453 GCF_015228065.2 Penaeus monodon
AGGCTCCCTTCCCCCCTTTCCTGCTCCTTCCACCCCCCTCCTCCCGGTGCTGCCCCAACCGCCCGTCCTCCCAGTACTCTTTGCCCCTCGCCGGACCCCGCGCAGGAATCCCAGAAGGCGCGGAGAGAGAGAGCGAAGGAGGACCATCTCTTCTCAGCTGAAAACAGAGAGAAACCGGTGAGAGAACCGTGTGAAAACAGGTGTTCCACAGAAGGATGCCAGTGAAAGCCATGTTAAGTGACGAGGTGATGTGACCTGAAGAGTGTAAAAAGGAGAAAGAAATCAATGGAATAGTTAAAAAACCCTAACGTCTCCAGGGAGATGGATCTGGACTTTGTTATCAAAGCCAAGAGTCTTTGCCCGGCTGACAGGAATGAAAGAAGAAAAAGCAAAGATACACTGGTAACATTGTACATATGATGAAAGAAAACACTATGAATAAAGTGAGTTGTTAACCTGTAAGTGCGTTTCTTCGTTAATCTTTAC
>NC_051415.1:2270475-2272240 GCF_015228065.2 Penaeus monodon
TCTTTAATAAACCTCCATAATTAAAATACGTGTATATATAGCAACAGACAAAAACCAAAATTGAGAGATGGAACGATGAAGGGACGAAGAGCCGTGCGTGTACGTAAATATATACACGAGCATTACACACCTTGAAGTACAGTGAAAAGAAACTGGCTGAGATCCAAGTCTGTCCATCAACTGACATGACTCCGCGCCAGATGGCCTATCAGTGTAAAGATATCGGTGCATCATAAAAGGCAAAGAGAAATGTGTAAATAAATACAAAGTGTAAATAAGGCATAATCCAAAAAGTTAGATTATAGTGTAAATAACTGTGATTCTAAAAATGAATTCAGACTGGATAATGTGAACGATATGTGTGTTAAGTACTCACCATAATAGGTCGAATATACTGTAGTTCGAATGTATTTAGTATAAATTTCACGGGAATTCCGCATGAAATGTGGAATTCCGATTCACAGAGTAATTTAGTTTTGTTGGCTGCACACGCTGGGAGCGTTAATCACAGCTGCATCATGTTCCGGCGAATTGAAATCTACAAAACAGGAAAAATACTCGTGAGCAAAAAAAAAATGGTTGCATGAGAAGCTGCTTACAACTGTAGACACAAAGTAATGTGTAAGGCAACAGTCCCAAATATTAGTAAGACAGCGATTCTGACATGAGCGTTAAATGATTGATCCCATTCCAAATCTCCGATCGAAGGACACCATGCGCGTGCGAGTAGAACTGTATGACTGAATCACTCTCGTCACAAGCATACGTCTCCTACATTAGGGGACAATCAAAGCCCAGTGCTCCGTCGCTTGGCCGTCTCTCCCGAGTACACACTAATACATGTAGAACGTTACACTTAAGGACCTTCTTTTTAAACGCATTCTTTGCATAAGCGTAGACGTGTAGAGCACCATAGAGGCAGGTGTTGAGCTGCGAGGCTTTTCAGAAGGCGACGCTACTTCGCTTTCCCTCTGTCCTCAGTCGGGCTCCTCTTACGCCTAATCTTGACTCGAGTAAGCTCTCATCTTTCCTCCTCGATATGTCTATAGTGTCTCTATCTGTGTGCTAAGTCGGTGTGCTGATCCCGGTTTCTGCACAAGAAAGGACTTTGGAATAAGTATATGTGCGATCTATACAATTACATCGAACCGCATAAGTTCCATTCTTTTATAGAGACCGATCAGTTTACCTGTTTTTAGTTACAAACACGCTGTATTGCTAACATTAGCTTGTCTCTCTGTAAATCTGTACAAGTAGTTGGCTGGTGCAAAAATAACGCTTACCTGTGTATAATATAGAAGAAAATACTAAACCAATCCAAAACATAGATTGTTGAGACATTCCTTCAACACGTCTGGTCTACGATGTGAACTGTATAACGATGCCCCGAGGCCTTATTTTGGTACGCGATTGATCATGTAGTTCATTGAGACAGACATGCAGCATTCGCAGTTTACATGTAAAAATAAGGAATATGATAACCATGATAACAAAACTTCCAAAACACAATGCAATCTTTAAAAACAGAATAGTAAAGAAAAAAGGTTTTAATTTACAAAGGAAGTCTAAAACGTCTTCAGATTCAACAGCCTCGCGAG
This sequence comes from Penaeus monodon, assembly GCF_015228065.2. Taxonomy (NCBI): domain Eukaryota; kingdom Metazoa; phylum Arthropoda; class Malacostraca; order Decapoda; family Penaeidae; genus Penaeus; species Penaeus monodon. The sequence goes on from NC_051415.1 coordinate 2,272,074, forward strand.
AGTCTGAAAAAAGTACTCTGAAGTTGGAGAGGAAACCCTTTGAGATCCTGTGAAGAGTATAAAAGCCTTCTCAGGTACCCCGACATGCTCGACTCCATAAAAGGCTCTTTGTCTTGTCCAGTATGATCCTTCTAGTGTGTTAGTTCAAGAGGAATTAGCATTCGCAG
>NC_051415.1:2272612-2272950 GCF_015228065.2 Penaeus monodon
GCCATGACTTCGCGAAGAGGTTTCTGTTATTCATTGTTAACCAAGACGTCACTTAACCGCCTCAGCATCAGATTAAACTCCCGATGTCTCATTCGGACACGCTGATACGGATGTCGGGATAAAACTGTTGTTTTACTTCCATTTCCTGTCCTTGGTTATTCTTCTTCCTGAATTTATTGGCTTATTGTTCTTCCTGATTTTCCTGGCTAATTCTCCTTAGTTTTTTAAATATTATTATTACTATCTTTCTACCTACTGATTTGTGTTTGTTCCTATTTTATTTGTCTTTAGGTTATGATTTTTTTCTTTACTTTTATCAAGTAATTATTTTTTTCAAT
>NC_051415.1:2273145-2273472 GCF_015228065.2 Penaeus monodon
TTAACCGTGAATTACAGTTTACAGACGATAATGGATATTCTCCGAGGGCCTCCTCCGGCTGGCACAGAGGACGTGAAGCCCAAACACACCCGGGGCTGACGAGGAGGGCGAGAAGGATGAAACAATTTCCGAATTGCCAGACACTTGACGCGTTTTCTGCGAGCTTCATTTGCTAAGACAAAAGGATCTGTTTGTATACTAGAAGTACTAGAAATTAAAAAAGAAAAATCATGTTACAGTGTGAAAGCAAGCGCAATATTGTTTTCTTCTATGAAAAGGCAGACACATTTCAATTTACATATGATTATCAAAATGCATTCACGAATG
>NC_051415.1:2274860-2275647 GCF_015228065.2 Penaeus monodon
CATCTAGAGCCACCAGGAGCAAACAGCAAAAGCGCTTGAGTCTGTGAACAAAACGCTCGAGCGCAGTTAGTCCTTCCTACGGGCTCAGAGGCACGCTTTTCTGTGACACTCGGACGGAATTTGTGTCTCTTTTCACCTTTTACCGTCGAATTTGGATTCATGGATGCTGTACAAGTCTGTTTTCATTCTAAATTTGGTTTTCATTGTCAAACTGTTGTTTCTGGCTATGTTTGCAATTTTTAGTGTTATTTTTTTAACACTGAAAAATTGTTTCTTCACTAAAGATCACACTTTAGAAATACCATTTGTGCATCATCAGTCCAATGAATAGGATTTATCCTAAACATAGGAATATGTCTTCTTTAAGATATAATCACACAATATACATTTTGTAATTCGGATTGTGTATGACAGTGCCGAGATGTCAGTATGAAAATATCAGTTTCTTAATTATTGTAGATCCAGTGAAAACATGAGGAAGTTGTGGCCTAGGTTAGTCATCTGTGAATGTAGTAAATGTGACAGAATAAAAGAATAATGGACACATAATACCTGTTTGTGAGGCATGAGACACCGAGGAAAGGAGTGCTTGGTGTGGCATCGTTTTAAATTAAAAAGAATCGAGCAATGGAAAATTTGGCAATGGGGGAGTGTCTTTGTATTCACTACGGTTTAGAAATTATTTCCACTCTAATATGATCGACTTTAGTGCTGTCACTCCTGAGCAAACGGTTTCTCGGTGATTAATTTCAGGAACTACACACTTCTTATTCTAATGTTTCTTGGA
>NC_051415.1:2275680-2276134 GCF_015228065.2 Penaeus monodon
TTTCAAGCAAAAAATGAATGTTGATTATCTTACCATATCAGTGATTCTATAAAGATGTTGAATGTTATTTGTGTTTTGTAAATAAAGAGTATAATGTTATTTGCGTTATGAATTACCCTAATTAACCCAGCGAAAAACAAACAGTTACTCTAGTGATGACCATGAAAGTATATCATTAAGCAGTCCAACGATAAAGTTCTAGCAAACTTCTCACTGCTTCTTCGAAAACCGATTTCCTCAAAGTTACACCCTCGGCAAAAGAGAGCATTAAACCTTGAGAAAGAACACAAACCCAAAAAGGAAAAGTCTAATTAACTTTTTGTTGATTGGGGAAGCGGGGGATTGCCCTTCACTGCCTCCCTGACCCCAGAAAAGCTCGGTTTGGCTCTTTGTGTGGAAGCTTTTATGTCTGATAATTCTCATGTGAAATACCCTTTCTTTCAGTTTCCGCCTT
>NC_051415.1:2277349-2277642 GCF_015228065.2 Penaeus monodon
TCCTTTCTGGTACCTGTAATTTTTGTAAATATTTGTTTTCTCTTAATCCTCAGATAACACACTGACCTACGATCATTAATTCTGCATGTCTCTCCTTTCGTCCTGTGACAGTAACTCCGTCGCTTAAAGATCCTTCATCTTACGCAGCGCCAAGCCTGTCATTTGTCCAATGTTGACTTAGGAGTCCGAATGCTTGCTCAGCTGCCCCTCGCGTCAGTGGGACCCGCGCGGCTTACGATTATCAACATAATACCGGCATATGGAGTGTAGTGTGAGTGAAGCAGCCAGTGGAC
>NC_051415.1:2279210-2279284 GCF_015228065.2 Penaeus monodon
GTTCACTAGGAATGAATTTAAGCCACAACTCTGCGGTAAAAACCCACATTTCAATTAAGTGTCTCATAATATGC
>NC_051415.1:2280031-2280139 GCF_015228065.2 Penaeus monodon
CTGAAGCATCATTTACTTAACCATTAGTTACAGTTATAAATAAAGAATAAGAATTTTCTCTATTCCCTAAAATAAATCAAAGCAAATAGACGGCTTGCTCACTTCTGA
>NC_051415.1:2280483-2280937 GCF_015228065.2 Penaeus monodon
CAGATATTATGAATACGATTTTCCCAAGAGCATTTTCCTCTTCTTTTTTTTTTCTTTCCGTTTTTAGAGAGAGGAAATATATCATATTTTGAGGTTTTATAGAATTAAAGATAGTCAGAATTTTATCGAATATATTTCCGGGTGGGAGCGGGAACTGGAATGTAAAGTATGTTATATATCCGCATACATGCTATTCATGAAAGCGAAGAAATTTTCATAACAAACATTTTTTTCTCATATTCGATTTTTCGTCAACAAAGCCAGTATTGCATTTTATCTCTTTTGGTCCTGTAAAGCTTAGGCATGGTCACAATTGTTTTTAGAATAGAAGAGTCATTTTCGATTGACGAATAAAAGAGGAACTAGATCGATGTGGGTAATATGCAGTCGCCTTAATTGTGAGCAAATGATATGATCATTTAATATTGATGACCCTTTGGCATGTCTAGTCAAA
>NC_051415.1:2281748-2281978 GCF_015228065.2 Penaeus monodon
CTGACTGATAAGAGCACCACCGTGCGACATCAGAACACAAACAATAAATAAAAAGAGAAAAGCGAGACCGATACAAAGCACTCCACACAGAGCAATTTTGTAATTCTTCCTCATTCCCCCTGGTGGACCTGTTACAGTAAACCGAGTCAAAGTTTTAATGGTTTTGCTTCTTGAAGTGGAATAAAAGGATTTTCATCACCGCGAACAGAGCCTCTCTCTGTGTGTATGAA
>NC_051415.1:2282136-2282685 GCF_015228065.2 Penaeus monodon
ATCGGGAGGAAGGTCGCAATGGGACTACAAGGAAAGGAGAAGGCAGGCGACCGATCAGACTAACATGGAAACCGACCTTTAGGAGCAGGATTATCACTGTGGATAAAAAATAGTGAATAAATAAAAGAAAATAAAAAATAAAAAAAAACTAACAATCAGAAACGGGAGATCATGACAGTAAATGGAGCGTTACATCCAGAAGTGACACTGATAGGTTGTATGTTGCAGGGCTGAGAGGCGAAACTGCAAAGTGCCTTAGAAGCCACTCAGACTGAAGAAAATAGTCTTAGATGGTACGTTAAGCACAACCAATAGCAATTGCCAAAAGTAGTACAAAAATCGGCAAATAACGTCATAACACCTGGCTTACGAAAGAATTACTCACACATTCAAGGACTTAGAAGTTAAGTGGCGAAAAATTTAATATATGGACAGTTTGTCAGAGCTGCGGAAATCATTACTAGACCAAAAGAAACCGTATTTTGTTAGAAAATCGATTGTTATTTGAAAGCATAGAAACACTGATCGAGGAAACACAAGAGCAAACAC
>NC_051415.1:2283132-2283199 GCF_015228065.2 Penaeus monodon
TTTGTTTTAGTTCCGCCCGTCCATCCATTATGCTTATGATACTTCACTGAGATGTCAGATGGGTGTC
>NC_051415.1:2283483-2283916 GCF_015228065.2 Penaeus monodon
GCATTTATTATTTACACGACTCTCTGAGGGGGGGGGGAGTTAAGAGGGAAGTTAGGAGAGGATGTGAAAAGGAAGGGGGCAAGAGTAAAGGGAGGGAAGGGACTTAAAGAGAAAAGGAAGATGTGTCAAGGGAAAGGGAGGGAGAAGGGAGAAGGGGCTCAGAGAAAAATAGGGGGATGGGAGAGGAATGCAAGGGGATAAGGGAGTTCAAAGAGGAAGAGGTGGGACGTGGGAGGGGGCAGATATAAGAGAGGGAGGAGCGTAATTAAAGAAGATTTGGGAGTGCGAGGAGGTGGCAGAACAGGAAAGGGAAACGTAGAGGGAGAGGAAAAGGAAAGGGGAGAGGAGAGGCGAAAGGTAGAGGAGAGTGAGAGAGAGATAGAGAGGAGCACCTCTTATTTGTGTATGTGTGTGTTCCGTGGAATTTGCACGT
>NC_051415.1:2283989-2284130 GCF_015228065.2 Penaeus monodon
CCCTCTCGTTCTAACGCACTCCCATTGTCCCGAGCCCTGGAACAGGAGTTTCGGTTTGAAAATGAATCGAGGCTCGGGTTTTCTCTCGTACGTGTGAAAGGAAAGCATCAGGCATACGAAGGAGGCAGTTACGAGCCAGAT
>NC_051415.1:2284176-2284358 GCF_015228065.2 Penaeus monodon
AAAAAGGGAAGGGTTAGGAAGGAGAAAGGGGGTAAGAAACGAGAGAAGAGGAGAGGAGATAAGAGTAGAGGTAGAGATAGAAAGGAGGTAAGAAGAATGGTGGGAAGGAAGATGGGGAAGAGGAGGGAGATGAAGGGTGAGGAAAAGGCAATGCGGCAATATGTCAGCGCCGGAGGCGACAG
>NC_051415.1:2284496-2285175 GCF_015228065.2 Penaeus monodon
GCTGCATTAAGAACAGACGCAAGTCCTGTATCCCTTCGTCGGCGAAGGAGGCGCTGGAACAAAAGAATTGATTCGACGATGACGACGAAGAGACCACTGGGTTATGGAGATTAAACCGCATGGCAGCGTCGCTCGTCGCCGCCTCACGCTGTTCACCGGGGGAATTTACGGCCGCGGGGGAGGAGAAGGGGAAGGGGGGAGGGGGGAGAAGAGCAGTTTTATGGCCTTTATTTCCGTCGTGAAAAGATAGCTCCGTTGTGGACTTTCTTAACTCTGAAGGAACAGCTGGACTCTCACCTTCGTATAGTTTTTTAAGAGCATGCAGAGCCAACTTTTTTTTTAGTACCTGTGAAAAGTTTAATATATTTATTAACAAAGTAACTTTAAATAATCAGTTTTAAGCTGGTAACGCAATTATTATATTATCACTTCAATAATTACCGGAAGCATGGTAGTATCCGGATAAACTTTTGCCATTGATTTTCACAAAAAAAAAAATTAAACGAATATCAGAGCGAGATTTAAAAGAAAAAAAAAACAATAAAGAGTGATATAAAGCGGAAAAAAATAATCCCACAAGAAAAACTTTCTTTTCTGGAACAGCCTTCGACGCTCACTAAATAAGTTTTGTGATCTGCATAAGGACACAACAAACAAACAAATACAACTTTTATCGCAA
>NC_051415.1:2285279-2285501 GCF_015228065.2 Penaeus monodon
AGAAAAGCAGAGAAATACAGTGCTACGGAAAGAATGTAATAACTAAATCAAAAAAATGTCATGAAAGGCTCGAAATCAAAAATATGTACGAATTGCTGTTCATGTCATAAAATCCTTTGGCACAAAGAATATTTTCAAAATTTCACTTTTGGTGGACATTTGTTATTATAGCTAATGTTTTCAAATATCAATTTACATACATGCATGTCCGAGTCTGTTTAC
>NC_051415.1:2285734-2285859 GCF_015228065.2 Penaeus monodon
CTATCAAATGCTTCCATCTTTAATAGTGAATTTAGTATGCCAATGCTAACACTAATTAACGGATTGACTATTGGTTTAATGGTTAGCTACTGCTGACAAGCTTATTTGCTTGATTGTCTTTCATG
>NC_051415.1:2286069-2286209 GCF_015228065.2 Penaeus monodon
TAAATTGCGAATAGTGATTTCACATATTTCCAAAATCTCTTTGACTGTAATTAATGATGATGATTCATGTTAAAAGCTGATAGATAACTGATGACAAAAGATGACATTAATGAATGAGTTTATTTAAAAGAATGGATTGC
>NC_051415.1:2287242-2287438 GCF_015228065.2 Penaeus monodon
CAGACTCCGTCCCGCATCTGTTCCTCGCTCCTCTTATGCTGATCGTTAAGCAACACTAACTTGCCTGAGGAGAGAGGAAGGGGGGCAGCAGGAGAGGTTACCATGACAACGGGAGGCCAAAGGGGATGCTGAGGGTAACACACACGCACAGATTGTTTGTAATCTCTTGCACGTGACGGGTCCAACAGATTCTGTA
>NC_051415.1:2287514-2287706 GCF_015228065.2 Penaeus monodon
GATTATTGGACTGAATCAATGCATCTCCTTGTAAATTTGCTTTTTCAGTACAAGTGCTGAATTTAACCAGATAGAGAGGTTATTTGATGGAATTTGATGGAACATTAGTTAGCCTATTTGATTGTTATCACCATATCCATTATCAGCATTTTAATCAATAATGTTGCAAGTGAAAGGAAGACATGTCATGCA
>NC_051415.1:2289448-2289678 GCF_015228065.2 Penaeus monodon
GAATCGCCATCCCATCCGAAAGGTTCATATTCTTTTGAAGGCCTACTAACATAACTAATTAAGAGGGAAGAGGAAGTTACGAGAGTGAGCATGGCTAGCCACCTGTACCTATACACGTCAGCAGCAGTGCTGAGTATTAAATAATTAACGGTTATGTGGATGGGTAAGTGTATGTAAACATATGTTAATACCATAGGGATTAGTTTGCTATGATCGATTATTACAGACGG
>NC_051415.1:2290192-2290393 GCF_015228065.2 Penaeus monodon
CGAGATCGATATTGATTCGACATGTGAAAGGGAGTACGCAAGGAATCGTCACCATTTTTCAGACGAGTCCACAGGTCCGTTCGGTTCCGGCTGCTGGAAATCTTGGTTTACCGGAAATCGAATTGAACTGACTATTCAGACGAGTCCGTTGCTTCCTCCCACTCAGAAACAGAGAGAGGTTGTTGTAGGATTTTTTTTTTT
>NC_051415.1:2290467-2290573 GCF_015228065.2 Penaeus monodon
GAGGAAAATTGTGAAAGTTTAACAAGAGGATCAATGACTTTTTGTCCAAGTATATAATGGAAAATACCGTTGACTATCGATTCCGCCTCACGCTTGTTTTTATAAT
>NC_051415.1:2290691-2290871 GCF_015228065.2 Penaeus monodon
CATTATTATCATTATTGCTAAAAGTAGACCTGTAACTTGTTTATTATTATATATAAGATATTGGGTTATAACTGCTTTATATCTCTTTCACACACTCAGCGGAGGAATAAATTCAATCCAACCCCCCATTAAGTCACGCTACTCAAATTAACATTTCGTAAGTAAAAATTGTGTGTTCTC
>NC_051415.1:2290932-2291068 GCF_015228065.2 Penaeus monodon
GTTCATTAACGCATTAGAATTGATATCGATTAATTAGCAGCAGTTATTAGGAGTAGAATATGAATATGGTAGATATTTTAGTTTATATAGGAAAAAGTAGCTCAGACTTTGTTGCGAGCGTTAAAAATCCTTACAT
>NC_051415.1:2292047-2292743 GCF_015228065.2 Penaeus monodon
GAAACGCATGAATTTAAAATGCTAGACATACTAGACATGGTAAAATATCGTCACCATTATGTGTTTTCATGAATATTCAATCCACCCGCTTAGCCTGGTCTCGTGCACCTCCCTTTTTGTGAGGTGTGCTGTTACTTCCCTCTCGTGGCTGAAAAAAGGGGAAGGGAAGTATTTGTACTTATGCTCGTTTGTTCTTACCCTTTTGTTATACTGAAAATCGACACTCATTAAGGGATTTGCGAATATTTTGGTTTGTTGAGGGTTCGGGTGTCCATTATTCCTGATCCTGAGAGTTTAAGTCCTAGCCGGTAATGATCAGGATGGTAATGATAGTAATGCAGGTAGAAGTAAGAGTAATGTAAAGGTTGAATAGATAAAAATAGGGTGGATTTTTTTTTTATTAAAAATTAATAATTATAATAGTAAAGATTAGAATTGTGACAGTAATAAAGATAAAGATTATAACCGTAACAGAAGTAAGGATCATGATATTTCAAATAAAAACCGTAACAACAAAAGTAATAATGATGATAATAAAGATGAAAAAGCATGCAAAGGGCAGCGGGCCTCCCACAGTACGTCCCCGAAAGGCTTCGTAATTCAGGAACTTGACGAGTTTCTGCTCAGCCGAAGGTCCTGCTTGAACTCCTCTCAAGACAAGCCTTGCACTTCGCTGGCTCCCTCAGTGTCTCACGC
>NC_051415.1:2292810-2293117 GCF_015228065.2 Penaeus monodon
ATCCAACTTCCATCTCGTCTCGTCCTCTCCCTTTTTCCTCCACGCTCTGCTCATCACCTCTTTCCCCATCTTGCCCTTTCTTATCCTTCTCCTGCCTTCCTTGCCGGGACTGCATTCAGGCAAGTGAAAATATTCCCCCCATCACTCTCATTGTCTCCTCTTATCTCCATATGCACCTTTTTTTCCTTTTCCAAATATGCAAATAGAGACAGAGAGAGGCGGAGGGCGTCACCCGCGGCCCAGAACGGGCGGTGAAGATGACACTGCCGCCGCTAATGAAATTTTGCCCTCGGGCGCCGCGGCATTA
>NC_051415.1:2293793-2294534 GCF_015228065.2 Penaeus monodon
ACAATCACCCCCACCCCCCACCCCGCCTGACGAAGAGGAAAAGCTTTAGTGTCGCAGGAAAGTAATAGGAGAGACAGTTGTCGGACGAGTGAAGACGGAAGGGGGGGAGAAGGGGCTAATAACGAGAGGAGATGGCCGGAGGGGAAAACGGGAGGAGATGGCCGGAGGGGAAAACGGGAGGAGATGGCCGGAGGGGAAAACGGGAGGAGATGGCCGGAGGGGAAAACGGGAGGAGATGGCCGGAGGAGGGGAAAAAGGGAGAGATGACCAGTGGAGGAAAAGGGATAAGAAAAGACCAGAAAAAGGCAAAAGGGTACGAAGAAACAGATCAGAAGAAGAGAAAAAAAGAGAGATGACCAGAGGAGGAAAAGTTAGAAGAATGAACAGAAGAAGGGAAATGACCCGAAGAAAGAGAGGGAGAGATGACCAATGGGAAAATCGAGAAGAGAGGACAAGAGAAGAGGGGAAAAGGAAGTGATCAGAAGAGGAGAGACGAGAAAAGATGACCAGAAAAGGAGAGAGAAGGGGAGATGATCAGGGAAGGAAAAGCGAGAAGAGGTGGCTAGAGGAGGAAAAAATATATTAATATTGTGGATGAAGTAGCGGAGCAAATAGAGTAAAAACAAATGAAAGGAGAAGAAAGAAAACAGGAAAAGACGAAAGAAATGAACGGAATCAAACAAGAAAAGACAAGAAGAAGAAAAGAAATAACAAACGACAAGAAAACAATGAAAGACACCT
>NC_051415.1:2294575-2294661 GCF_015228065.2 Penaeus monodon
ATTCCGCCCGGAGGCAGCAGGACCCAACGCCGAGAGGCCTTCGCGGCCACAACTTCGCTCGCAAACGACCCTCATGTCACTGGCGA
>NC_051415.1:2295262-2295488 GCF_015228065.2 Penaeus monodon
GGGGCCCCTTCCCCCGGCCCCCCCCCTTTTTCCCCCTTTTCCCCCCCCCCCGGGAAATTTTTAAAAGGGGGGCCCCCCCCCCGATTCCCCTTCCCCCCCCCTTTTTTTTTTTCCCCCTTTTTTTTTCCCCCCCTTTTTTCCCTTTTTTTTTTCCCCCCCCCCCTTTCTTTTTTTCCCCCTTTTTTTTTGCCCCTTTTTCCAATCCCCCCCCCGGAAAACCCCCCCC
>NC_051415.1:2295814-2296119 GCF_015228065.2 Penaeus monodon
AAATCCCCCTTTTCCTTTTTCCCCCCTTCCCCCCCCCCCTTTTTCCCCCCCTTTTTTTTTTTTGGGGGGGTTTTAGGGAAAAACCGGGAAAAAAACCCCCCTTCCCCGGAAAAAAACCCCCCCCCTTTTTTTTTTTTTTTGGGCCATTTTTTTCCCCCCCCCTTTTTTTCCCCCCCCCCAAACCTTTTTTTTTTCCCTCTCTCTCTCCCCCCCCCCCCCTTTTTTCCCCCCCCTTTTTTTTTTCCCCCCCCCCCCCCCTTTTTTTCTCCCCTTCTCTTTTTTTTTTTCCTCCCCTCCCCCCCTTT
>NC_051415.1:2298619-2299241 GCF_015228065.2 Penaeus monodon
CAAAAATATTGCCCTCATTACATTTCTATTATATCAGTAGCTGCAAACATCACTATCATCATTTTATCATTGGGGTTACCAGGGTTTCTTATATTGTCTTAAAGTTTTTCATGATATAACTCATGATAATACCTAAGACGTTAAAATCAAATTATTTTTTACTGAGACTACACAAAAATTAGCTTTATCCAAATATGTTTCAGCTTGCAGTCGATAAAATCTAATGCCTCATGTATATCCGCCTCCACCATCATTAGCCGTAAGGTAAAAGGAGACCTCATTTCCCCATTGTTATACACTATTAGTACCACCAGTATTACCGCCCACTATTACTGGCGCAACGCCCGGTTGCACGAGACCGTGACAACCCCTCCCAACAGGCGTCCGGGCCTCAATCCCGTGTGAAATAACACCAGCGTAATTTGGGCGCGCCAGGACCCAAGCCTCGGACCAGCAAGGCAAATATGACGGCGTCACAACTGCACAGTGGCGGGCGTACACTTCCCCGGGCTCTGGCCCGTGCCTGGACACCGCGTGTCTGCCGCTGGGCCTTTTTGCTCCGGACCGCTTCTGATCTCGTCTTAGTCTTAAAAGCCATTCGGTTGTAAATATGCGTATGTGT
>NC_051415.1:2299661-2299754 GCF_015228065.2 Penaeus monodon
CGACATCGCTCCCTACGTGCGAGTTTTGATTTCGTGTCGTATCTCTGTGCTCTGTGGGTCCGTCAAAGCTCTTGGTACATAATATATACTAAA
>NC_051415.1:2301139-2301363 GCF_015228065.2 Penaeus monodon
CCCCACGGGCAAAGCCCCAAATAAAACCCCGTCCGGGGCGGGGGTCACATTTTATCGCCTCTTGGGAGGGGACGTGCTGCCCCCCCCAAACCCCCCACTAAGGTCGTCCCCTTCTGGGCACTCCGTGTCGCCGGAAAACCCCGTTAAAAAACTTGTTTTTATTTGGGGTGAACTTGAAATCCCTTTTTCTCCCTCTTTCCCTTTTGGGGGATGGGGCCTTTTTC
>NC_051415.1:2302782-2303070 GCF_015228065.2 Penaeus monodon
CGTAAGGTAAGGAGACTCATTTCCACCATTGTTATCACTAGTATTACCCACACTATTACTGGTGCAACGCCCGGTGCACAGAGACCGACAACCCCTCCGCAACAGGCGTCCGGGCTCATCCCCTGAAATAACACCGCGTAATTGGGCGCCCAGGATCAACAGCCTCGGGACAGTAAGGCAAATATGACGGCGGTCAACACGCGCGACTCCCCGGGCTCTGCCCTGCCTGGACACCGCGTGTCTGCCGCTCCTTTTGGCTCCGGACCGCTTCTGATCTTCGTCTTAAAG
>NC_051415.1:2304874-2306190 GCF_015228065.2 Penaeus monodon
CGATACAATATCAGGGCTGGTCTGGAGGGACAGCGTCCGCGAGGCTGCAAGGATATATCGGGGAACTTGCGCGCCAGAGCTTGGATTTGGCCCCGGCTTAGCCCCTGAATTGAAGAAGAGCTCGACTCCCCAAGAGGGAATCGCGGCGCCGATCCTCCTTTGTTTCTTCTCGCCCGAACCTTCTTCGATTCCCTCTGATGAAGCCGACGCGATTCCTCGGCTGATTCATTATGCTAAAGACCCACTTGATCCCGTCGCTGCGACCCAGCTTCCTTCTTTCCTCTGCAGGAGGAAAAAAACGGATTTCCAAAAACTTTTTTTTAATGATTATATAATTTCCCCTAAAATCCATAGTTAGCTGAAATTGTTTTTAGTATACGCCACACCCTCCGCGGCGCCGTGTTTCGAGGCAGAAATCCGTACCCAGACAAGGAAAAGTCTTCCACCAAATCAAATTAAAACCTTTTGTAGACGTTTCCACTACGAGGGACTTTTTCCTTCCTTCCCTCTAGGAAAAGGCTCGAAAGGCCGGGGCCCAATTCCTCTCCTGGCAGTTATTGGCTTCAGATTATCAGATAGATTGGACGCCGTCCTTCATTATCTCTCCATCCATCAGTGTTCATGCCTGAAGACTAGCAAAGTCTAATCGCATAAGGAATCTTAAACTTCAGTTTAGACTTCAATCTAATGTGATGGAGTCTGGCGAAGTTGGACGAATTGGAAAGCGATTGGAGAGTGAGGTCGCTGGATGAAGATGGAGGAAGAGAGGAGTGCAGCTTGCTCTTTACCGTCGCCGAGAAGCCTCTTAAGACGTGGACGAGTGTCCGGCGGGAAGGGGCCCTCCTTGGCGGCTCTCGTGCTGCCACTTTCTAATTACTTTCTCTTTTCCATCCCGAAAATGCCTTCGAGTGTTTGTTTAATACACATGGAATCTAGACTGGCTTGAAAATGGATAATGTATCAAATAAATTCCAAGAAAACTGGACGGATTAGACGGTCATTAATATCTAAGGCACGCACAAACAAATGACATTCTTTAATTTACTGAGACATCGTCGAAATCAATGGAGATTATGCTATTACCACTAATATCAGCTGAGACCCGTGATTCAAATATCAAGCAATCAGCAAATGAACCAGACACAACTTAAACCTTGGACTAAAAGCAGAAATAATGATTACGATAAAAAACATAATGATCATAAATATCTCGAAATGGCCTCTAACGAACTCTTAATCTCATCTATTACCATCCAATAAAAGTAATGCACAGTAATCAAGGTTAGTTTCCTAGAACACTTTTACTCTTGTGTCTA
>NC_051415.1:2306387-2306568 GCF_015228065.2 Penaeus monodon
TTGCCCGTTCGAGTGTAAGTGATAGAAGAGTCGAGCCAAAGAGAATCGATGCGAGACGTAGTTTAGTGGTTGTACGTCAGGTCCCTCGCAGACTAAAACCTCACGTGATCTGGTTTTGTTTCTGTGTTGCTCACCGAATGAAACAGTTCTGGGGGTAGCTTAGTTTTAATGAGACAGTTTG
>NC_051415.1:2309856-2310755 GCF_015228065.2 Penaeus monodon
ACGGAGCGCCACATTCTTCGGACAGGTGGAGGCATGGCTCTTGCGAACGGGGTCCTCCTCGAGGTGGAGTACATCCAGTCGGTTCCTCATGTGTACCTAACTCTCAAAGGCGACTTGATGTGGTTTACGGTGGACACGGGCTCGCCTGGTTCATGCATTTCTCGACTTGTCGTGAAGCTGCTCGGGCTCGAAGCCGCCATCCAGCCCAGCGGCACCATCAGCCTTCCGGTCGAGAGCTAAAACGGGGAACTGCTCGCGGAGCGATTCCGCTTCGAAGTCATGTCTTTCGATAACGGCAACGTGATAGGGTTGGACTTCCTCGCGAGCGGGCGCTGCGTCCTCGAGCTCGACCCCGAATTCCCGCGTCTGGTGGTTCATCGAAAGCTCCAGAACACAGACGTGCTCCACCGCATAAAGACGAGGGTCGAAGTCAACGGCACCGAGGTTTTGGCTATCATAGACACCGGGTCGTACGCACTAGTTTCATGCTCAGCACAGGAGGCCGAGAAGCTGCATCTGCAGGTGGAGGAGCTGGAGGAACCCATTGAGGTCGATTTCATAGACACGACAAGTTTGGTAAAGAGCGTGGCCAGAGAGGTGCAGGTTTAGGTACAGGGCGAGCAGGCGAAGGGAGACGTTATCATCTGTCCTGGTTTCCCTGTGGTGGTTGGAATGCCCTTCATCCAAGGTGCGACCGCAACTTTTTTCGAGAACGGCGCCTGGGACATCACTTTCCCCGCTCGAACGTAGTGACGAGCCGCGAGGGGGTGGGGGCGAGACTGGCGTCCGTCTTGGCTGCTGAAAAGTGATGACGCCAGATTGAAGACGGAAAGGCCAACCTCACTGGAGCGCCGACCTTGGCTGTCTGCTTCGGATACACACACACACACACTACTTGA
>NC_051415.1:2315324-2315802 GCF_015228065.2 Penaeus monodon
GAGAAAAAAAAAATCTTAATGAAAGGTGACTGACGTAAATGTCTACCACTGATGACTTTTAAAAGATATCTGACATATATAGACACATATTTGGAAATCTGAAAGGTTAAATCTGATCATCCCATTTCGTCATTGTTTTCAGTGCTAATGTAAATAAGAAACGGAAAGCTTAAGACTAGAAAAAACACATTCTGTATAATAAGTGAAGTGGTGGATTTTCCGTAATTGCTTTGTAGTCGGCTGAATGTCAGTTTAATTCCCCTTTGTATTTTAAGCTGATTCTTCACCAGTTTAGGGAATTTCTCCTGTTTTGCAAATCCAGTAAGCTTTGTCTTATTTTCCCTATCAATTTGGATTCGTGGTCAAATATGATCACCTGATTTATAGGTCAGGAAATAGTGTTGCTATTGGGCCGTGAGTTTCGTTTACATGTTCAATGGTCAGGCGCGTGTCTTTCTGATGTCAAGGATGAAAATCT
>NC_051415.1:2315870-2316087 GCF_015228065.2 Penaeus monodon
CGTCGGAAATTAATATTTTCTGTAACTAACAATTTATGCAATTAACAGTTATTGTCTTCATATTATTTGACCTTTCCTTTACTCGAAATGAATTAGATTATTCGTGATCATATGAATGACTTTTAGAAGTTTAAATTCTCTGAGCAGTGGAAACGCACTTTGATATCCGGTTGATGAAAATTAACTTAAAACTTTAGACAATCAAGCCAAGCTGTAT
>NC_051415.1:2316351-2316527 GCF_015228065.2 Penaeus monodon
AAATACAGAATCTGAGCTGACCACGTAGTACAACACATCATTCTATGAAAGTTTTTTTCTATATCATTTTCTTTGCAAATTGACAATAACGGTAATAAAAATGTAAAATCCAGAACATGCAGCAAACTTACGCCCATTGCAGCGACAGAATAACGAAAAGTCGTTGAAAGCGACGG
>NC_051415.1:2317383-2317582 GCF_015228065.2 Penaeus monodon
TTGTGGGGGGCGACAGCCACCCAAAATGGGGTTTAAGGGGACGAAGCCCCCCGTATCACCCGAAAACGCGTCAGTATTTGTTGCTTGCCTGGGCTCTATCTTGCCACCTTAAACCCCCTTAAAGGAGGTTTAAGGTGGCGAAGCCCCCTATATAATCTGGAAGCGAGTAGATAGATTGTGCTCCCCCGTGTATTACCGA
>NC_051415.1:2319529-2320051 GCF_015228065.2 Penaeus monodon
CTCTGTCTGCCTCCTTCCCGGAGGCCCCTTCCCCCCCGCCTTTGCCTGAAGAGATTCCTTCTCACAGACAGCGAAGACTTGGCGCTGACGTGAGTGCTCGGAACTCGAAGCAAAGTTATTAGACTTGAGGTGTGAACATCAGCTGGCGGCGATGCCCTCCGCCTGCAAATTGTCTCGTCTGTCAAAAGGGCGGCCCCGCGCGTTCCTTCTCGTTAGCAGATGGTTCGGGTTTCCGGGTAAGCAGGCTGTGGTCGGATGGTTCATCCGTTTCCGCGCAGCAACGGAGCCGGAAGCAAAATACGAGTTCGCAGAGGCACACGAGATTCCAGCGTGCGGTTTGGCTGCCGCGCCGGGATCCAATTACAGCAACGGAATCAGATCAGAAGTATTTCCACTCCGGGACTTTTCAGACTCGATTCTACTGTTGGAAAGTCGGGGGGAGTTCGTTACTAAGCCAAATGAAGCTGAGATTATTCACTTTTCATTCAAGTTTCTTCTCTCCCAAATTTCGTCATCATTCCA
>NC_051415.1:2320117-2320439 GCF_015228065.2 Penaeus monodon
CATTCCTCTCCGCTTCAACCTTGGCTTTTTTTCCTCGCGCGTCCTCTGAATGAAGCTCGGATTATTTAATTTCGCTTCGACTCTTTCCTCCATCCTGTCCTCTTCCCCATGCGCTCGGCTTCTTTTGATCTTCCTCCCCTCTCCCCCTTTTCTTCAGGTTCCATTCTTAGCAGCCTCCCCCTCCTTTCGTCCTCCCACACAGACGGGACCGATGGGGAGCATGACACATGAAGCAGTCGCGTCCCCGGCGCAGATTCGCGAAAGCCTTTAATCTGCATTTTTTGCATCCGACTTGCATCTTTCAGCTTTAGATTTCATGCCA
>NC_051415.1:2320774-2320885 GCF_015228065.2 Penaeus monodon
CCCTTTATAAGAACAGGCAGCAATATCACAAATTCTGTTGATATAATCAATAGCCACTTTTATCAACGTAACGTATACGAACACCAGAAGCTTATTCATTCTCAATTTTCT
>NC_051415.1:2321516-2321697 GCF_015228065.2 Penaeus monodon
ACCTCGAAGACTGAAAAAGGAAAATGGACAAAGAGGAAGAGGAAGGCTTCCGTCGGGACCAATTATATTGGCTGCAGAGAGCGAAAGGAACCAGGAATGGGGGACGCGAGGCAAGGCGACAAAAGTGCGAAGGAAAACGAAACAAAGGCGAGAAAAAAAAGGATATCATTTTCTCCGTCAG
>NC_051415.1:2321989-2322311 GCF_015228065.2 Penaeus monodon
CTTCTCCTCTCCCTAAAAACAGCACGTAATAAACAGACCTGCACGTAACCAGGGCCCTGTTTTCGGCCGCTGTAAAGTCGATGCACCGATCAGCGTCCACGTATTGTTTCTACACAGATCACGCCTTCTGGTTTCCATTTATCTTACTTTGGCTGCCGGGTTTTTTGTACGTGTGTACGTCCGTGTCCCTCCACACAGCCTTCCCGCGTAGGCGTGTGTGCTCCAAACCCACTTAACAGCACGCCCTCCACTTCTTCAGGAACATCTGCACAGTCTTTTCAAACTTGTAAACTGCCACAAAGGCCTCTCCTTCCGCAACCGC
>NC_051415.1:2322925-2323223 GCF_015228065.2 Penaeus monodon
CCTCACTCCCTTCCCCTTTCATACCTCCACCCTCTCTCTATTTCTCTCCTCCCCTCTCCCTCTTTCTCTCCTTTCTTCTCCCTCTCTCTTCTTCCTTCTCCCTCCCTCTCCCTTCCCGTCTCTCTCCCTTCCCGTCTCTCTCCCTTCCACTCCCTTCGCCTCCCCCACGACGCCCTGCTCGACAGTCGGCGTTGACACCCTCGCGCCCGCCTGGCACCCGGGGAAGGACCTTTGCTCCTTAGAACGTGGCTCCTCCGCGCGCGCTCGTGCACCTCCCCGCCGGCAGACGCTGACGGGG
>NC_051415.1:2323256-2323323 GCF_015228065.2 Penaeus monodon
TAAGCGTCTTTTTTGTTCATTTCTCCGTATCTTGATTTTCTCTTTTATATTTTTATTTTATAATAAT
>NC_051415.1:2323454-2323661 GCF_015228065.2 Penaeus monodon
TAGAATCTTCTCAGTCCTTCTCATATTACTTATTTCTCCTTCCTTCGTGCATCTTCTTCCTTCTTTTCTTGTACGCAAAAAATGCTCAGTAGCAATTAAGGATAAACCACTTTTTGCTGCTGTTTCATGGTCATTTACGGCTTAACGTACTAGAAGTTTGCTGCGCCTTCTGACAGTTTCTCCCCTCGCTCGGCGCGCTGCCCTGCT
>NC_051415.1:2323952-2324704 GCF_015228065.2 Penaeus monodon
TGGTAGATGTCGTACAGGTGAAAGTTCTATTCCCCGATAACTCGCTTCAAAACGACCGGCTCGAAAGAGCTTGTTTGATCCAGCCAAATACAGGCTGCCAAATATTGGAAAATGTCTAAAAGGCTTTGTGTTAGTAGCAGATTGTTGAGTAACTAACTAGCGAAAGACTTAAAAGCAAACGTTAAAAGCATATCCTCAGATATCAGGAAATGCTCTGAAAACATGGTTTATGGAACGGGAAAGCTTAGGAATACAGGCGCTCCACAATGAACACCGCCGGACAAAAAAAAGGGCAAAGAAAGAGAAGGAAGCTAAATGATACACACCAAAGAAAGCGCGAGGATTGCCCAAAGATTAAGAGGAAGAGCAATTCACGCGCTTGGAAATGAACACAAGAAAAAACGAAAAGGAGGAGGGAAGAGGAAGGGGAAGGTTGGGTAATACAAGAAAGTAAGACCATGAACGTTGATTACCAAAAGAAAAAATTACACTAACAGTTAACGTTGCCAAGCGGTCACAAAACAAACGATGACAAGGGTTTCGCTTAGTCGGAAAAACATTTCATCACGGTAATAGCAAGACAACTACATATCAGTGTATTTTTTTTCACATTCATGAAATATGTAGATTACAAGCGACGGAAGTTCTTTCTTTGTCAAAAACTAGGCAGAGTTTAGGAGCTCGAGATGTCAGTAAATCAAAATTCATAGTTAACAGTTTAAACTACAACTAGCCATCATAATCAGGAAGGC
>NC_051415.1:2325068-2325590 GCF_015228065.2 Penaeus monodon
CCTTTTGTTATCACCAAAATAACTAACCATGTACAGTACATAAAATGGCACCTATATCTTCAACATTCACTTGCATTCTGGAGCTTCCTTGCGCATCCCCATTGATTATCAGTGTACAGCAATATCATATTAGCATCCTTCTCGATATCTGCGTTCGTCTACCTCTTTTGCGTGGAGCTTCGACCGTGTACATACGCACACAAATACATGCAAATAATAGGTAAATAGCATATAAATAGGCAGATACTTGATAAAATGATAAGATGAGTATATAAATGTATATACATAAGCATGCACAGGTGAGGAGACTAATCACAAATGAGCAAGAGAGAACATTTTCCAAAAGAGGTCTAAATATTGAATAACTTGCTTTGCTCCCCAGACCTCTTTCCTTGGCCTTTCCCTCTTCCTTCCTTGGTGATATTTGCCGAGTCATTTACCAAAGTTAATGTGATAAGAAAGTATGTCAGATTTATGTCTAATTCCAGCTAAGTGCCCACGCTCGAGTTCCTCTAAGTTTTC
>NC_051415.1:2327466-2328410 GCF_015228065.2 Penaeus monodon
CACAAAACACACACACATACATGAATGCGTCCCAACATGCACGCACATACGTATGTGTATAGCAAAAGACCTCGATTCGTGAATAAAGATCTGTGGTTTTCGAGGTCCTGTTGGAGGCTCGCCGTGTTTCCCTTCCGACCCAACATGATAAATGACAGGTTACTTAGAGAACATATAATTGCATACTAACTCCGTGGAAGGAAATTAATTACTTTAAAAACGGAGACAAGGGAAATGGCAGAGAATCGAGGAATTACCCTTGCATTCTTCATGCATTAGTAATACAATCCAGAGGATCAGGTCTTAATACTAACCAATATCAGTGTTTTAATTATCTTTCATGTAGCTTATGCTTTTGTTATTCTTCGCTTTATGTTTTCTTGTATATTCTATTTTAGCTTTACTGTGCTCAAACTAAAAGCAATTTCCTTCCTTTCATCTCCTCGTCAACGTGTAGTGCATGTGTGGGTCTCACTTCCCACCACTGACACCATTCTGGAAATTTGTTAGTCTTCACTTAATAACATTATGAACTAATGTCCTTATAAAACGTTCTGTCAGCGTAGCGTAACCTCTCTCTGTGCACGTACATAAAGACAGATAAGCTAAGAGAAAGACACTTACTAGCCTTGCGAAAGAATGAACCTTACAGACAGGCAGTGAGAGTCTCTTACCAAGCGTGAGAGAGGAAGGAGCAGAGACTAAGTCACAAGACCAGGCAGCGATAGAAGCAGAAGGGAAAATATGGGAGTATCTTATTTAGCTTATTGCATGTCGCGAGCTTCTGGCGATTCTTAACAGCTCATCCGGGGCCTTGTCGCCGCCTGGCACTTAGAGTGTCAGAAACTGATGCCTCCGTCGCGCGCTCTCCTCTGTGAGTCTACCTGGAATGGCTTATTGAATTTTACCTGTCGGTTCCAGGCATCCATGCCGCCAAATGAGGC
>NC_051415.1:2329260-2329572 GCF_015228065.2 Penaeus monodon
GGCGGCGCGGGGAAAGCCGTTCCGAGGAGAGCAACTTCAAAGCCGATGTCGACTCAGGCGGCGCGGGAATCACAGGCGCATTGTGGGCCCGAGAGGATCGACTTGCAAGCTGAAAGGGACAAGTTGCAGCGATCGAGGTCTGCGAATGAATGCCGCTGTCAACTGAAAGTAATAACAAGCGAAGGAGCCGACGGGGCCAAGGCGGTGGTGGGGAGGGGGGGCTGAGGAGGGGGAGCAGGGGATCGGGATCTGAACGACGGTCGAGTTTCCAAAGGGAAGGATTTTCGCTCAGCGTCGGTGGCGACTTTTAAC
>NC_051415.1:2329619-2330051 GCF_015228065.2 Penaeus monodon
GCCAGTGCATTCGTCTGTTCAGTCGTACATTTATTTTTCATTCGCTTGTCTTTTGAATTTGAAAGAATCGAGCTCTCAAAGTGAAATTATTTTCTTTTCAAAACTCTTCTCCTTCAGCCATGAGATCATTTATTTTCTACGCCTGTATATTTACATGGTTTATATATTTATATAATCTTGCCTTTTCTTTTCAGATATAGGTACGGTGTAATGAATTAAAAGGCAAATAGTGATCTTACTAAGGATAATTAGTATTAACGTTGTGCGCGTGAAAGAAAATAACTGACATTACATCTTCGTTATTTCGCCTTCGTCAAAGTGCTGGTCAGGATGTAATTGTCGAAACATCTGCTACACATATTGTATCGTAAAATTATGTTTCCATTTTTAATTTTGCAATAGAGTGAATTCAAGTTCGTTAACAAACTCGTT
>NC_051415.1:2330242-2330693 GCF_015228065.2 Penaeus monodon
AGTCCCCATCTGACGGAATGAGGGCACCTTGTTCCACGGCGCGGGCGAGAGAGCATCTGTCCTTTCCCAAGCGTTGATAAATATCACGCAGCTGGCCTTTAAGCCGGAAGTACAGGATCATAATCGTGATCGTTGTAGCCGCGAGCCATAAATTGTTTTAGTGAATACCATTAGACCCTCGGGAAGAGTCACAGCCATTAGAGTTTAATCTCCCTAACCCAGCGGTCTCTCCGGCGTCTTCGCAATCTTCTTTTCTTTTTCCTTTTTGACCCAGGGATCTCTTCCATCAGGCCTGCAAATTGTGTTGAATATTTCCGAGTCTTTGTTACATTCGCGCTTCTTTTCCGTCCGCTTTCTTCAAAGAGAAAGGACAAGCTTGGAAATGCAAAAGTGAATTTGCAGCAAATGTTCTCAACAACTGACTGCTTCCACGTTTTTTTGTATATAAGCT
>NC_051415.1:2330862-2331164 GCF_015228065.2 Penaeus monodon
TGCGCCATTAAATACAGCTCTTCCCTTGGTTCACATATCCTCCTTGTAAGCGTGATAAGACCAACACTTCAAAGCAAGTCTGTAATCTTTTTACGTCGTTCCTTAAGTTAGCCCAAATCACTCCTCCCTTCCTCCAGTATTTACAACAGCGAGTAAGCTCGTCTAAAGTCCGCTAACGTTTTAATATTTTAAAAAAAATAGTTAAAATACTTTATAGTAATTAATTCGACCTACGGTAATCCAGATATTTGTAGTTGTTACGTTTATCCATTCATTTTTGTTGCGTTCCTGTGCGACTTGTT
>NC_051415.1:2331274-2331338 GCF_015228065.2 Penaeus monodon
GAAAGGGAAAAGGTGGAAAATTTTTGGGTTTGAAAAAGGGAGGGGGAAAAGGGGGGGGGGGCCC
>NC_051415.1:2331480-2331576 GCF_015228065.2 Penaeus monodon
GGCCAAAAAGGGGAAAAGGGGAAGGGGTTTAAGAAAAAAAAGAGGGTTTTTTTTTAAGGAAAGTTAGAAAAAGTTTTTAAAGGAAGTGGAAAGGGG
>NC_051415.1:2331612-2331740 GCF_015228065.2 Penaeus monodon
GGGAAGAAGGAAAGAGAGAAGAAAGGGGGGAGTTGAGAGAGAGGGAGAGAGAGAAAAAGGAAAAAAGTTGAAAAAAGAGAGAGGGGAAAAGGGGGAGAGAGAAAAGGAGAGAGAGAGAAACGAAAAAA
>NC_051415.1:2331794-2331924 GCF_015228065.2 Penaeus monodon
GGGGGGAAGGGGAAAAAGGGAAGGAAAAGGAGAGATTAGAGAGGAGAGAGAGAGAGAGGGCAAAGAGAGAGGAAAAAGAAAAAAATTTTTATATATTTTTTTTATATATATAAATAAAATATATAAATTA
>NC_051415.1:2333273-2333538 GCF_015228065.2 Penaeus monodon
GACGGGGCGAGAAAAGAAAAGGCCCAAAAAAGAGGGAAAAGAGAGGGGAGGAGGAAAAAAAAGAGAAAAAGAGGGGAGGAAGGAATGAAGGAAAGGGGCCCAAAGGGGGGGGAGAGGGAAAAAGCCCCCGGGGAAAAAGGAGGAAGAAGAAAGAGGGGGGGGGGGGGGGTTATTTAAAATACTATTTAAATAATTAAAGAATTCCATAATTTTAAATATAAAAAAGATTCTTTTTAAATTTAAAAAAAAATAATAATAAAATAAT
>NC_051415.1:2334231-2334886 GCF_015228065.2 Penaeus monodon
GGGAAAAATAAGAAGAAGGGAAAAAACGGAAAAAAAGGAAGGGGAAAGAGAGAAAAAGAGAGGAAGGGGAAGGGGGAAGGAGGAAAAAAGAAATTTTTACAAAAAGAAAAAGACCTTGGAAGGAGGGGGAAAGGAGGTTTAAAGGCGCGGGAGAAAAATGAGAGAAAGGGGGGGAGGAAGGAGAGAAGTGGGGCCCTAACGAAAGGGGAACGAGAGGAGGGGGAAAGAAGGATGGGGGAAAAAGCCCCCCGAGAGGAAACCCCGGAGGGGAAAACAGGGGGAGGGAGAGAAGGGGAGACCGAGAAGGAAACCATGGGAGAAAAAGGGGGAAAAAGGAAGGAGGGAAAAGAGAAAAAAGAGAGAAATGGAGAACGTGAAAAGGGGAAAAGGGACCAGGGAGAGAAAGGAGGAAGGAAAGGGAAAAGGGAGGAAGAACCCGGGAAACAAGAAAAAAAAGAGGGGTTCAAGGGGAGAGAGGGGCCTTCCGAAAAAGGAATTGGGGGGGGAAGAAAAGGGAAAGAGGGAGAGAAGAGAGGAGAGGGGAAGAAAAGTAGTTTAAGGAAAAAAGAAAGGGGGGGAAAAGGAAAAAAGAACAGAAGAAAAAGGGGAGAGAGGAAGAAGGAAAGGGGTTTGGGGGGAAGGGCCGAGGAAGGAA
>NC_051415.1:2336431-2337099 GCF_015228065.2 Penaeus monodon
GGGGAAAAAATATACGGGAAAACATAATTTCAAAAAATTTGAGATACAGTTCCCAAGGATGGTAGCCCGGTTCTTTTTTTTGTGAATGTTGAGAACATTGATTATAATAGTCTATTCAATTTCATGAAAATGTGATTTTGCAGATATTTCCCATTAAATTTTCCTTTTTTATTTCACTGGGGAAATAAAAACCCAGAAAATTTACCCCAAAAAGTTTTTAAATACCGAAAACCCCCAAAACCGCGTTAATCCAAAAAAAAACCAGGGGGAGCGTTTCCCCACGATTACGTCGGCCCGGAAACTTTTTTGGACTCGAATTCATGGGGCCCTTCGGGTCGCCCGCGCCGCCCTTGTTCGCTTCCACAACCTAAAAAAAGTTTCCCGGGGAAATGGCTCCTGTGTGAAAATGCCAGAGAGTGCCTGTTCCCCACCCCCGCGACCACAATGCCACACGCCGCAGTTAATGTCTCGGATGAGGATGTCATGACAAAATTAGGGTTTGGAGGGAATGGGCCAAGTTTCGGGAGTGGCCGCTAATTTTATAATATAAAAAGTCTTTTTGGTGGGGACCCCCAGTGATGAATTTAAAACCGGGGTTGGGGACGCTCGCTTTCTTTGGTTTTGATTGGGAAAGGGGAATAAAAATATTTCGGATTCTCTTGAAAGGA
>NC_051415.1:2337132-2337794 GCF_015228065.2 Penaeus monodon
CACATTAGATTCTGTTGAAAGGGAAATTAATAATGAATGTAGGAAGTGAGAGACGGATAGGATTCTTAAAGAATATATGCTCCTCACATTCCTCTCCGGTAAGGACCAGCGCCTTTTCCTTCGATGATATTCTTCCATAACTGAAAACGTAGTTAACAAATGCTCTGTACCCTCCTAAACGCAATAAGGAATGGGGAACGAGCAGTATTTCTTTCTGTAAAGAGAATGAAAGGACCAACACTCGTGTGGAAGGGAATCCGCAATGCTCATACAATCTTCACGTGTATTTCTAGAAGTACAGTGGGCTGTTCTACCCCCATTTGACCCGATCCCCCGGTGTGTTTACGAGAGCTTGGCGAACCTCTAATGAACAGAAATGGCATAGCCTTTTTTTCAGAAAGGGGGGTCTAAAGAAATAATGCAACGCTTTGAGTTGAAGTGTAGAAATAAAGCAAACTTTTGAGTTCGAGCTCATTTAACTATGTATGACAGCATCTGCAACCCTGGAATGTAGATTTTTTCAGTAGATTTTTATGAGTACTGCATGAAAGTTAATCTGTAGACAAATTTGCGTGGCTGTGAATAAGGAACATACGGTAAGATTTATTTGGAAAACCTGAATGCATATGTATCAAAGCTGAATTAGTAATCATAAATGTTTG
>NC_051415.1:2338320-2338502 GCF_015228065.2 Penaeus monodon
GCAACATATATTTTTCGTTATAAGTACATTTTATGCTTCGGCTGTATATTTCTTTGTAAAGTGTAAATTTAAAGTTAATGCAATGTCCAATGAACTCTTGAAATATGATTTTATTGCAGTGCCTGTAACCAATTATAGCCGTTGTAAAATAATGTAGGTTGAAATCAAATAAAGAGAGAGAG
>NC_051415.1:2338594-2338873 GCF_015228065.2 Penaeus monodon
AAATAAAAATATTCCGGATAGAACATTTTGTACACATAAAACGTGAGAGATAAAACCCTCATACTCCCATATTTATTTTATGTTCTTTTGTGCAAGAGTCGTTAACTAAATCCAGCTATTAAACAGGCCGACTTGTGCGCACACTTTCAACACATTTATTTAGTAAATATTGTAAAGAATAGACTGGCATATCCTCATCAGCTGTCTCATTTTCTTTTTCTCTTGCTCTTTGTGTATACAAAATTATACCAATAATATCCTCATCAGCTGTCTCATATA
>NC_051415.1:2339085-2339396 GCF_015228065.2 Penaeus monodon
TTGCAAGCACATACGACCGTGAGAGTTCTAAACCCGAAGAGACGCGCAAGCATTCAAGAGGCAGACGGTGGCTGTGTCCCAAGCCCCTCAGAACCCGGGGATCAGCGCTGAAGGAGGGAGAAGGAAAATCCTACGAGACACGATCCTGCACTCTAGTACTCTCAAGGAGCCAATACCGACAGCTGTGAGACACCCGAGTAAGTTGCGTCTGACACAGGGAAGGACCCGTTGCGGCGGAGGCGGGGGACGAGGCAGCAGGGAAAGGGTTGCGTGAGTGTGTTGAAGGGGGAGGGATTGGCGTGTGTAGATGA
>NC_051415.1:2339565-2340285 GCF_015228065.2 Penaeus monodon
TGAAGGGGAAGGAACTGGCGTGTGTAGCTGTGTTTGTGCAAAGTGTGGGGGGGGGGAGGCTGACATGTGTGTCTGAGTATAAGTGTGTGTTCATTTTGTATCTGTGGGTGGCAGAAAGGAAAGGAATTCGTGTGTGTGTGTTGTGCGGAGAAGGACAGACTGACGCGTATATCTGAGTATGTGTGTGCATCTTCTTTTTGTATTTATGTCTATTCATCATCCCATATGGCTGTTACACCTCCAGTCTCAAGATTACAGATTGGTTTAAGAGAAAAATAGATAATGACATCGGGTTCGTTCTTCCATAGCACTCGTTTCAGCATGAACTGCGCAATAACTACGGAAAGTAACAAATCCTCACATGCCCTGACGTGGTGGTTCGCCTTACATATGTGTTTTATATATATAAACTTATACTAAAATCATATTCAGTTGATATCTGCATCCAAATTACATTCTCTGATGTCAAAAAACTGGATTTATACCATTTTCATTTACAATAACCCTATAATCATTACACACTGCCCAGGCCCGAGTTGTAGGCGCAGAGCATTTCGTTAGCTGTTACAAGGGAAGGCTTGTTTTGCCCTCACACACATCTGATTTATTTTCCTATATTTGAGCTCGTCGCTACTATCAGCCTGAGGTTAAAGAGGCGCAGAGAAGTTACAGACTAGCTACATACACACTCCTGGGCTTCCCCCCCTCTCTGTTTCAGTC
>NC_051415.1:2340486-2340813 GCF_015228065.2 Penaeus monodon
TTAAAGACAGATCGAGATAGATATACACCTAAACTAACAGCATCGTCTCGTGGTCCCCGCCTTGTCCTTCCGCCTCCTCCTTCATCTTGTCTGCCCCTCTCCCCACGCCTTCTCCGCCGCCGTCAGCGCTCGCGCAGACTCAACGCAAAGAATTAGAATTAGAGCCGGTCTTTGTTTACACAAGTTGCATCGTCCGGCGCGAGAATTTACAAGTCCCGGGCGTCGTGCGCCGCCGCGATAAATTCTCGCCTTTAATTTCCTGAATTTCATTATCGTATATTTCTCAAGGCAGGACACAATACTTACCTTTCGCGTCGCTATTATATC
>NC_051415.1:2340984-2341248 GCF_015228065.2 Penaeus monodon
AATAATTATATATATTATAATATATTTTATAGAATATATATAAATATTATATAAATATTTTTATAGGGTAGAAATATAATAAAAGATATAATATAATAATATATATTACACACACAGAGATTTTCCCTAATATAGTATGCAAAAGTAAAACAAAAACTACACATTAAATTTTGCATTTATAAGAAAATTTGGGGAAACCCCCAAAGGGTTACTGAAAAAAAAAATTGTGAGAGGGGGACGTTCTGCGCTTTAAAGTTTAACAAA
>NC_051415.1:2341266-2341731 GCF_015228065.2 Penaeus monodon
CCCCTTTAATAAAATTTCCAAAACTTCTAAAGAAGCAGAGTAGATGGTACAAGCGCGATCAGTTCCTCTTGTTCAGAATGTTCACGGTCCGGGCATGAAGGCTGGCACGTGCAGAGGGGCGTACCAGGGCATACCAGTCCGGCAAATACTGTCCCCAGCGCTCACTCGTTAACAAAATACAATAAGAAATCAGTCTGTGGAAATGAGCAACATTCGGAGAAAGAAAAAGAAATCCGTGAAACTATAACTACGCTGCTATTTACTACGCAGCTAGAGCATGCATACCATAGTGTATATCCCGTTGTACCCACTCATTCGGGGCATTTTTTTGTGACTCGGGGGACCGTAATTCGAAGGGGTTTTCGCAATTTTTTTCCCCGGCCGGGGCTAAGCCACCCCAGCCCGATCGGAGAACCAAAAAAGCACAGGCGACCCTCTCGTATGTGGCTATATATCTCTTTGATT
>NC_051415.1:2343765-2343852 GCF_015228065.2 Penaeus monodon
GCCGTCCCTCTGGGCGCAACATCAAGTCTCGGGACACTCAGGCAGAGACAGTTGGATTCTTTGTTGATAAAGAAGGTCTTCCTGCAA
>NC_051415.1:2343914-2345759 GCF_015228065.2 Penaeus monodon
ATGTTGAAAGTATATATTTTTCCCGGCATCTTGTTAACACGGCTTTGTGTTAACAAGCGTTGTAAATGCTGAGAGCACAGCAGATGTGTTGTCTGATGTGGAATTTCATATCAGTTTCAAGAGGATATTCTTCCTCTCACTCAGATGATATTCACAATCGTCGTTTGTTCAGTATTTCCATTACACATGAGTGATAAACAGAGGTATTTTCGTGTTATACCCGAGAACAGTAATTTTGGGGGGAACAGTTTCACAGAGAAAACCATGTGAGAATATATAGTAGCAGTTTGGTCCCTTTGGCACCTAAAGTTCATGTTTGATCGACATCTCCCGAAGCCAGAGAAGTATAGTTTGTCATACGTTTTGAAACTTCCACCGGCTTGCAGAAAGCGAGATATATTCACTTTAAGTAAGTCTTCCCTCTCTGAATGTTTGTCTGCCAATCCATCTCATGACTCATTGATCGATCAGTAAATAGATGATCAGATGAGAGGACGAAGAGAGAGAAAAGGCGGAGGCGGAGAGCAGGAAGAAGGAATGGAGAGGAGAGTCTGAAGTTAGCAGGCAAAGGAAATAGATGTAAGATTTAGTAGGATCTGTTTTCATCGCTTGTGATATATAAGGAAGTTTTCCAGTTGTTTGCGATTTACGAGTTCAAAAAGAATGCAATATCGAGTATGCACCCATAGCATACACTTTTAGATAAATAGCATTCGGTGTCCTTTCTGCTATTTACGTTATCCGCAGCCAAAGAAACGACCCTTTGAATACTTGAATGAATCCGTTTTAAGAGTGTGAAAATCCACGACGGTTTAACACAAGGACACTTTATATGTTTATAAAATTTAAACAACATGCACTTTCAGATTCGTTTTGCGAGTATCTGTATTGCATTTGCATACGATATATCCTGCCTGTATTATGCCGTGCTTTCTCTTGTGCAGCGCTTACAAATTTGTGAACAGATACAATTTCCAGGTTTGTGCGTATTTTCCCCGATGCATTTTCTTGCCCAGTGTTTCGTAAATACGGAATCGGAACAATAATTTGTGCTAGCTCCAGATCATGCAGTCGGGGAGGGGAGAGCAGGCTGCAGGGACGAGCAGCGCGGAAGGGGAAAAGGAAGAGGGCACCGAGATAAAAAATGGGAGGAGGACAAAGAAATAATGAGCGGGAAGGAACAAAGGAAGAGAGAGAGGGAGAATAATCGGAGAAACCAAGAGGAGCAACAACGAGGGAGAAAAGACACTGCGAGTGGAAGATAATCTGAGCGAACAAAGACGGGTGAAAAATCGTGCGTAAAACGTGTCCATTTTTCCTTGACCGGAGAGATACATGAGCAAACAAATATAAAACGTATTCATAAATCCCCCGATAATGCAAATGTAATGCGCTGCGAATCAGTTTTCTGTTGCTATGTCGTTTCTTATTTTCACCGAACAAGATGAAAAAATTGGCTGCAAAACTGCATTCTCTCGTGAAATCTGATTTTCACATTTGGCGAATACAAAGATGGATCTTCCTTGCCTTTCTCTCCAACTCAGGACAAGTGGGAGTGTCATACGCATTTTATAGCTCCCCCTCCCCCCGCCACCTTTTGGCGGAACAAAAAGCAAATACAATATATAAACAAATAGTTTGCTTTCTTACTATATTTTGTAAGTTATGGAAGATTCAGAAGAAGAAAGTATATGCAACATATGTACATTGGCAGCGCATCCCTACTCTTAGGCCCTCAGTCGCCACTCCGTCTGCCTCGGATTCCCTCCTGCGACTTTCGCCTCATCTGCCTTGGGACTTACCCTCTGGCTCACGCACCCAAGTGTATATGTTTATATGTATATA
>NC_051415.1:2346737-2346887 GCF_015228065.2 Penaeus monodon
GCTGTAATCCATTTTCTTTTCAGAGCCTCTTTCGGCGGAGACTGTTGTAAAATACACTCATGGATTTTCTCCCACAGTCTTATCTCAGCGACGCACGGGGAAGGCGTCCTCCCTCGATCGCTTTTGGCACCCTCGTCTTCCGGCCTCCGC
>NC_051415.1:2347247-2347408 GCF_015228065.2 Penaeus monodon
CGGAGGGTCATATTTAAGCTCCATTTTCTATATTACGTCCGTCATTTAGCTTTACTAATGACATTACACACTTAATTGAATTTTGCTCTTTCTTAAATACATTTTGCCGCCACAGTGCTATTCTTGCCCTGGTCTACTAGGACGTCTGTAGAGTAGCAATT
>NC_051415.1:2347689-2348017 GCF_015228065.2 Penaeus monodon
ACTTTCCAAAACAAGGAACGTTTCTCTCTCCTATTTCTGCCAGCCGTTCGGACCTTCGACCTCTTCGGCACTGGTTTGTTTTCCTTCGAAACCTCTCTCTGGCAACAGCAGTAAGTCACAGATAATATCCGAGGCCCGATCCGTCCGAATCCTTAGGTAAAATAGAACTTAATCTTTAAAACGAAAAACAAAAAAGGAAAAATCTGTCAACACATAAACTTTGTGGGGAGGAGGCTGGGGGTGCTATCGCCACCGACGGAAAAGAAAGGGAAAAGCAGAAACAACAGGGTGGAAATAATTCAATCAAATACATTTTAAACCAGTTTGA
>NC_051415.1:2348381-2348627 GCF_015228065.2 Penaeus monodon
TGTAAGCATGAAGTTGCTTCTGACACGTTTCTTGTTTATGAGAAAAGTTTGCACCATTCAAGCTTTTGCTCCAGTCGGGGATTCCCCTGGATGTTGACAAAGTGCGCATTACGGCCGATTAGGGAAACCCAGCTCTGGCCTCTTACTCAGGGCGACCTCGTCCAACCTGTCTCTCCTCCTGTCTTCTCCTTCCGCTCTCGCTTTCGCAGTGTCTTTCGCCGCTTTTTTAAGATTTTCCCCTCGCTA
>NC_051415.1:2348713-2349162 GCF_015228065.2 Penaeus monodon
TCCCGATTTTCTTACCCTTGTCCACCGGCTATCCTCTGGGCTCTTAGCATCTCGTCTCCCTTGTTGTCGCCGATCGAAGAAAGTGGAGTGAGAAGAAGGGAGGAGAGATAGAGGCGGGAAATACTAGAGAAGGTAGGAGAAGAAGAGAAAATGAGGAAAACTGGGAGTAGGTAAGTGTAGGAGGAGAAAGAAGGAAGGAAAAATTATTATGATAAAAAAACACCCATCCGAGAGCCCTTGAGGAGAAATTTCATTAGTGGCAACCGCGTTATCCTCTCGCCACGTTCTTTCTGTAAGATTATTCGTCCATTTTCTCTCTCCCACGTAAATGTCAGCCGCGATCAGAGTTTAGGAGGCCGCCCCTGGCGCTCGCGGGAGGCGGCGACGACGCCCCGCACTCTCGCGCGGCGAGCTCATCGGCACTTCGGCACTGCTACTAGTTCCTTGTG
>NC_051415.1:2350251-2350549 GCF_015228065.2 Penaeus monodon
TGTTTAATACAACATTATCAAATCCTGAAAAAGGTGTCGGTGTTCGTTTGATCTAAGTTTAGAGGTAAGACTCGGTGCAAAAAGCCCGTCGCCCTCTCCTAGGTCATTGACACTTGCGAAGAGGAGATATCGCTGTCACAAAGGACGGTCTTATAGAACATTAATTCAATTTATTGTGCTACAAAGAAGGATATTGTAACCCACTTAAGGTAGTTTATTTCGCTCCAGAGTATATTGAAGCACCCGCTAGCTACAGGGAAGGGTATTGTAAGGCGCATTAGGGTTATTCAGTGTACTA
>NC_051415.1:2355161-2355527 GCF_015228065.2 Penaeus monodon
AAACGGAGATGCGTATCGGTCTACATTTATCAGCGTCGATCCCCCAGGATTTATACCGCGTGACGTCATGAACGAATTTGAGTAGCTTTGAGACGAGACCTTACTGCCGCTTATCTTTCCATTCCCGCATTTATATCTCCTGTGACGTCATTCATCCTTGATAACACAGCTAAGCAAAGGAATGAACTTCTTCCTATGTTACTGGAAAGGCCTGAGCTATACAAAGACAGGCTGGTTGTCAATAAATTTTGGCTAATAATAAATAATAGATTACAAACTTTTCTGTTATTATTTTTTGATGAAAGCGCTTGCATGTTGCAGTAATATTCCCTTGACAGAAAGATTCAAATGCTCTACAAGGTGACG
>NC_051415.1:2355781-2356243 GCF_015228065.2 Penaeus monodon
TTCTGTACTTTAGTTGTTGCCTAACTGTTTGGTCACACCTATTTTTCATCGTCTATTCACGTTTAATTTCTTGACAAATAGTTTGTCTACGGTTTCCCCCCACAAACGAACTCCCTCTGCTAAACACACCAGCGTATAACTAGTATAATTTACTACTGACGATTATTCATAAATCACATATAAAAACAACAACTGATTCCAACCGTAATTCTTATATGGAAAATTATCTATATATTTCCGTTATCTGCGCTGCCAGACGTAGAAGCAAACGGCATGGAGTCAATTTTCCGCCCTTCGATGCGCCCATTCCTAGTCATGCTGCTGCGAGCCTGGCCGTGTTTGCCGTGAGCGCTGCGGCCCCGCGAGTTCCATTTCTTGATTTTATGAACATTATTTAAACGTCGGATTTGTTTGCTTTGTCATATTTCCAGTCTGTTTGTTTTTCTGACTCTCCTTGCCTTC
>NC_051415.1:2356754-2357051 GCF_015228065.2 Penaeus monodon
CTTCCGGCGATCAGAAACTTCTCTTTCCCGGAAATTCCTTCGGCGACGACGGCGCCTCGCACAGGGTCGAGGAGGAGCAACGGACATCATTTATTCGCAAGATTCCTGTAAGCGCCAGAGCAATTATGCCATTTGGATGATAATTAGCACTTTGGGTCGATTTTTTCTCCCTCTTTTCCTCGCGTCCGACGCCAATCGCCCTTTCCCTCGCTCCCTCGCGCCCTTAGCTCCTACAGGTCCCTTTCTCGACACTCGCTCTCGTGCGTTTGTATGTCTTGTACACTCTAACGCTCTCCC
>NC_051415.1:2357837-2358265 GCF_015228065.2 Penaeus monodon
CTGGAAATATGACAAAGCAAACAAATCCGCCCGTTTAAATAATGTTCATAAATCAAGAAATGGAACTCGCGGGGCCGCAGCGCTCACGGCAAACAGGGGCCAGGCTCGCAGCAGCATGACTAGGAATGGGCGCATCGAAGGGCGGAAAATTGACTCCATGCCGTTTGCTTCTACGTCTGGCAGCGCAGATAACGGAAATATATAGATAATTTTCCATATAAGAATTACGGTTGGAATCAGTTGTTGTTTTTATATGTGATTTATGAATAATCGTCAGTAGTAAATTATACTAGTTATACGCTGGTGTGTTTAGCAGAGGGAGTTCGTTTGTGGGGGGAAACCGTAGACAAACTATTTGTCAAGAAATTAAATGTGAATAGACGATGAAAAATAGATGTGACCAAACAGCTAGGCAACGACTAAAGAAC
>NC_051415.1:2358592-2358960 GCF_015228065.2 Penaeus monodon
CGTCCACCTTGTAGAGCATTTGAATCTTTCTGTCAAAGGAATATTACTGCAACATGCAAGCGCTTTCATTAAAAACTAATAACAGAAAAGTTTGTAATCTATTATTTATTATTAGCAAAATTTATTGACAACCAGCCTGTCTTTGTATAGCTCAGGCCTTCCAGTAACATAGGAAGAAGTTCATTCTCTTTGCTGTAGTTCTGTGTTATCAAGGATGAATGACGTCACAGGAGATATGAATGCGGGAATGGAAAGATAAGCGGCAGTTAGGTCTCGTCACAAAGCTACTCAAATTCGACGTCACGTCACGCGGTATAAATCCTGGGGGATCGACGCTGATAAATGTAGACCGATACGCATCTCCGTTT
>NC_051415.1:2365398-2365464 GCF_015228065.2 Penaeus monodon
CCGTCCTCAGCCAGCTCGGAGTGATGTTATAGGCCTTATCACTCAGAGCTCCGCAGAACTCGCTAG
>NC_051415.1:2365684-2366103 GCF_015228065.2 Penaeus monodon
CTAACTCGCAAGTGACGAGACCTTACTTATATAGACCTTGGTCTGGAACACTAGGCAGCTGGAAAGAGATTCGAATGAGACGTACCAGATGGCAACCCACAATGTTTGTGGTAAAATTTATTAACCAGCTGTGGACAATTAAACATGATACACAATTTCAGTGGACAATTCATCGCCAACAGAGGAATAGCTCATGTTTATTAAATAATCTGTTGGTTAGATGCAGATAATAACCCGAGAGGTGGTAGCTATGGTCGCCTTCCGCTGTCTTGCATCAACAGAAGGTGCTCGGAAATGAATGAGCATATAAAGAGGACGGTGGATGGGATTCTTTAAGCAGCTCCTGGGGAGAGCTTGATCTGTAAAGAATAATGCTGCCTGTTCCGAAGTACTACGATAATAGAATCTCAATACAAATG
>NC_051415.1:2366126-2366619 GCF_015228065.2 Penaeus monodon
TTAGCCGTTTATTAGGTTATATTTAAATTTTAATCCTATTTTACTATACTGCTTTGCCATTTAGTCCAATATATAATTTATCGTTTTCACCAATTTTCAGTTTATCTTTTACTACATTTAATCCACATTAAATAAACAAATAAAACATAAAGGAAGGGGAAACGAAAGTGACACGGTTCGATGGTTCAAATCTCATTTGATTTTTCACATATTTATCGTCCTTGCAATCAATTCGGCTTTCAGTACCTAATGTCCGAATGCATCTAGAAAGCAAGAATACAGATTCAACAGTATGGCAATTGCTACGCCCGTTGCAAAATGTGAATATCCGGTTGAAATTCACCGAGCAAGACACGAGATCGATATCTAGACGCAGGCGATTCACTCGAACCCGCGTCCGTGAACCCAAGCATTAATGCGTTACGGAAATTCCCTTAATAATGTGTATATACGCGTCCAATGTAAATGCAAGTGTATATAGATTGAGAGTCCG
>NC_051415.1:2370569-2370804 GCF_015228065.2 Penaeus monodon
AGGATCATTGTCATTATTACTGACTAAACAAAGTACATATAACACCACCAATTGGGGCAGAAAGAAATGTATGTTATTTCATATCACATGAACTTTCATTTGATAATATTTTGTTAAAACCATCAATACTTTTACTTTTATGCGTTTATTTGTCTAAATATACTTACCCTTTTAAACAAGGAAAAGGGGCCTTAGAAAACCTTAAACTGAGGGAGGAAGGCGAATAGAATAACGA
>NC_051415.1:2370910-2371735 GCF_015228065.2 Penaeus monodon
TAACATGCAAAAAGAAAACGCAGTTGCCAGTTCACCAATATGGCTTGAAGGCCTCGCTGCTTGTTAACGAAAGGTAAATACGTGAAACAAGAGAACACAGAAAACAAAAAAAAAAGGTGAAAATGCCAGCACCCGTTAATTATCATTCTCCTTGTGTATATTGCAATAACTCTTATTCTATTCTTTTTCACTTACCTTTTTTTTTAATATTCTTTCTTTTTTTTTATTCCCTTTCCCTTTTTATGTATTTTTTTCCATTCATTTTTCCCTTTCATTTCCTTCCCTCTTCCTTTATCCTCTTGCTCTTTAATTTTACGATTCGTTTCTCGCACCGAATAAATGATTTTAATCCTTCGTTTCCCATATGCCAAAACCAGCCCAGGTTCCCGGAAATGCCTTGTATATTCAACACATTCTAAAGTTTCCTCTACTTTTTAATAGAGATAAAGTTAGTTCATTTTTGAGGGAATAATGAACAATGGAAAGACACTTTATTTTTGCACGGCACAGTTCTCACAATGGGATGAACTCGCCAAGCTCATCGTTCGAAAAACAAAAACAAAAAAAGAGAATCTGCGTTTAGCAAGGAGTAAAATTTGATATGGATTTTCTTCTCTCTCTTTTTCTTCCTGTGATTGTTCGTGCCTTTCTTGATTTTCCTACTTCCTCACTCCAACTTCATCGTATTTTTTTATAAAATCACTTTTCTATACTATTCCATGGGTTGAGTGGGCGATTAAAATGAAACTATGCTAGAGAGATTAAGCCGACTCTCCATTTTCATTCAAATATTTCGTTGTTTGCGTATCAGCTTATCTACCTCCG
>NC_051415.1:2372260-2372786 GCF_015228065.2 Penaeus monodon
TCCTTGCCCTTCCTCTGTCCTTGCCAAACCCGCCGGAGGCCCCTAACCGGTTAAAGACCTTTTGCTCGCCGTGAACGTTACTCGCCCTCGCACACCGTGAGAACATGTGCGAAGGGCAGCGGCAGCTCCCCTGGGGTCCCATGGGAGTCGTGAGTGCGCGTAATAATCACACAATAAGCAACAGCCATGACCTGTTTCCACCCCTTGGAGTGATCATCCGTCGACCTCCGCGAACATCATCGGTCAAAAGGTGCAGCGTTATTCGGTCGAAAGTTTGCCTGCGGATAATTTGCCCGACGCAGCAACTCCGCTTGATTTGCTTAATACAGTAACTCCGGCTGAGTTTGCGGTCACTGGAAATAGACCCGGATTTGTGCTAAATCATACATGTAAATGGTCAGAGCTATTAGTGCGGAGATCATTCGGGAAACAAGCAAACCCAACGGGGTGTAAGCCATCGAGGAAGTGATAGATACATTCGTAATATTGAAAATAGTGAGAGAGGAGTTGAGAACGAACAATCCGG
>NC_051415.1:2375443-2375612 GCF_015228065.2 Penaeus monodon
ATTTCTTGTTACCTTGTGTGTTGTCTTGTGTGTGAATAACACATCCGTATGGTTTCTATAGACACATTAAGGGAAACAACACACACCACGCCCACTATATGATACACTCGAACTCATATTACGTCTGAACTAATATTATAATCCGACGTCATAATATCGGCCGGTGCAT
>NC_051415.1:2375912-2376718 GCF_015228065.2 Penaeus monodon
GAAGAGATATAAGGAAGTGGAGCGATGAGAGAGAGCCTTCAGACGAAGAGAAAATGCAAATAGTGTGATCAGATGGAAATATAAACGAGTGTGGGATTAACTTACTAGTCCTGACATATAAGTCAATTATATTTATCAGTCGGAAATGACA
Source organism: Penaeus monodon (assembly GCF_015228065.2). Taxonomy (NCBI): domain Eukaryota; kingdom Metazoa; phylum Arthropoda; class Malacostraca; order Decapoda; family Penaeidae; genus Penaeus; species Penaeus monodon. The sequence goes on from NC_051415.1 coordinate 2,376,064, forward strand.
GCGGATAGATCATATTACGAAATTTACTTTAAGTAGACTTTTTTTCTTACGCTTTACATGGCATTGGGATTAACATGATTTATTTGGAGATTCTGCGAGTTTTACTTACTGATTTGATAAAGTGGACAGGGATTTGAAAGAAGATTTTACAGATACTGTTTTTGTTTTTGTTCCACCTTCAGCTTTCATTGATAGTGTCGCTTTGTTTTCTTCACAAAGAGCGAGCGTTTGATTAAAGCAAGACATGAGTTAGTCTTTATGTTTTCCAAGTAATAAACAAGGGCAAAACCTTTCGCCATAACATTTAGGGAAAAGGCAACATTTTCTAATGCTTCGTGTGATAAAAGGATACAACGTCCTATGTAATCTATTCATTTTTTTTTAAACTACAAAACGGAACAGAAGCGACACTTAAAATTTCATCAAACGTCACTCACTTACTCAAACAGAACAAAACTTCTGTATAGCTCGGTGCATCACAATGATCAGAAGCTCAACTCAAAAATCATTACTTTTTTCTTATTTTTGTTTTATTTCATATCACAATGTATAATATTTGCGAACGCCTTTGTTGTCTGAAATCATCTGTACATAATACATTGAAAAAGTAATGTCATAGAACAAGAAACATCAATATATATTCTAGGCCCTTTAT
>NC_051415.1:2376771-2376989 GCF_015228065.2 Penaeus monodon
CAGCCACATGTCCTTTACAGTTTTGTCCTGCTGTCAAATGTAGACGACGACAAAGTGAACTAACGGGAATCACGGGGGAGGCCGAGCAAGGGAAACACCGGCTTGACGCACAAGGAGCGAGCGGCCGCGGGGACGCAGCGAAACTAGGCTGATATTCCGAATTGGGGTCAAGACCTGATTCTCCCCAGGAAGAGAATTTGGAATTGTTGTGATTGCAG
>NC_051415.1:2377526-2377722 GCF_015228065.2 Penaeus monodon
TCATTATTACACATCTTTCCTGATGTGTTTCAGGTAAATTGTGTAATAACCCATCCTCCATTCCATCTTCTGTATTTTGCCCGCAGAGGAGTAGGTGCGAGCAGCCAATCACACTGTGGAAGCCACGGAGATTAGGGCCAGAATCCAAGACCTGACATATAATCCCACTCATTTCACCATCCAACATCTGTATCTA
>NC_051415.1:2378015-2378209 GCF_015228065.2 Penaeus monodon
CTGAATGCATGGTGAAAGAAGGGGACAAGGTTGCTGTGCCCATCCCATGGTGGATAGGGACGGGAGATCCACGTAACATCCTCGGTGTTATCATTGACTGCAGTGACAATGATGTTTACACAACAGCCAAGAAGAATGGGATTCTGACGACCAAGTACTCCTCCTTTGAGGACAAATTGATATCTGTCCTCAGA
>NC_051415.1:2378298-2378420 GCF_015228065.2 Penaeus monodon
AAGAAGTGTTATACTACCAGATATAAATGTTACAAGGCTAATCTCAAGTGCAATAGTCATTGTCATAGTAGTACCACATGTCGAAATAAGTAAATGTCAAATTGTTGTCTAAAATTTGTTAA
>NC_051415.1:2380179-2380302 GCF_015228065.2 Penaeus monodon
CAAGGTCTAAATAAGTAAGGTCCCGTCGCTTTGGCGTTCTGCGCATCTTTGGGTGATAAGGTCTATGACGTCACTGCGTGGTGGCAGAGAACGGGAAGGCGGGACTAGTAGGCTGGCTGAAGG
>NC_051415.1:2380367-2380643 GCF_015228065.2 Penaeus monodon
GCGATCTGCACACTGGACTGATTTTAGAGGCGACGATTAACAGTGATTATTTGTGTGTATATATCGTATGTTTTACTTGGTTTCAATTTTACATTTCCTCGTGCTACAGCATAGGATGTTATGATAAAGATGTAAAATGAACAAAGAAGAAACGGGATATGAATGATAACATTGTTTTATTCTATTAACGTATGTTTAAAGCTGAAACGCTTTTGACGAATTTATTACAAAAAAACAAATCACATCTAAGGTATCACATCGCATATGTTTATAAAA
>NC_051415.1:2380950-2381044 GCF_015228065.2 Penaeus monodon
TTTCAGCCAACCACTTACATATATGGGTATTGCGGCTTTTGCGCGCGCCAGTCATTCATGCGAGCGAAACGCAAGAGCCTTTGCGGATCTACAT
>NC_051415.1:2387351-2387913 GCF_015228065.2 Penaeus monodon
ACCTCACAATCGCTTCACAATCGCCTAACAATCGTGTCTCAATCGCCTTACAACCGACTCAGAATCGCTTCCTGATCGTCTCAGTCGCTTGACAATCGCTCAACAATCGCGTCCCAATCATTTCACAATCGTCTCAGTCGCTTGACGATTGTTTAACAATAGCGTTCCAATCGCCTCACAATCGCTTCACAATCGCCTGCCACCGCATTCGCATCCAATCGCCGAGACAAAAGCGGGTCGGGATGCGCATCAAAGAAGCGGCGCCTCCCCTCTCGAAGGTCGCGTCCGCCGTCATAAATCATAGACCTACAGATCACTTAACATCTCCCCTCGCGGACCGCCACTTAGGCTGAATGGAAGGGCGTTCGGGCTCAGATATCTTCGTATTCCCTCCTCCTGCTCCCTCCCTCCCGACAGGGAAAGTCTTCGGCGTGGAATATCCGCGGCTGAAATCTTACCGAAAAGTTTGGGGCGTTTTGGGTACTCGCGTTCAATCTTTTCTTGAACGGAGGAGGAGGGGATTTGGGTTTCGTACGGTAGACTTGATAGGAGTGTTCTGTAA
>NC_051415.1:2388363-2389300 GCF_015228065.2 Penaeus monodon
TCGTATCCTTACCACACATCCATCACGTCCACACACATGTAGTAAAACACTTTCCTATATTGGACGTTCAATCCATCAAGGTTGAACTATAGGGCTTTGATACTCGGCCAAAATATTTTGCCTGCAAACACACGTACACATATTCATAAACATACACAATTATGGACCTTGTAATCGCGCATACACGCACATTCTAGTTTGTATATACAAGCAAATTCCCTACAAATGCTTTCATCCACAATAGTTAATAAACAGTTGCAAGAAACAAACACAGAAATGAAATTCTGAAATTCCACACACAGAGACCTGCGCGCATACACACATGCATACAGTTATCACGGACCAAGCTGTAGTCCCTTGATTCATTCCTGCATTATGTGTTTATTACGGAACACAACAATGGACTACATAGTGACTGTACAATTCATAACAGCACATTAAATAATAAAAATGTGTGTTATCCCCTCCAACAGGTTACTAAGTTGCGAGAAAGCTAAAAGAATGGTATTGGCCACAGCGCGAAAGTGTAGCTGAGCATTTGTTATACCACTAAAAGTTTCGAACTGTTTGGGCGACTTATATTTCATGGATTTACGTCAAACCTCTAAAAGTTCTTCCATTTGGTGCGCTGATGCCGTACTGACGCCATGGATGCTGACGCCGAGGGATAATCCAAGCCCTGAAAGACTGGGGGTCAATGGCAGCCTATCTCGGCGGCCAGGCGGCTCCTTGGCTGACCTGATCACGACACCCATTACTCCGCCGCTGCCGTTGGACCAGCAGTGCCAAGAGCCAATCCTTCCATTACCCTTTTTCGTGCGCCTTTCGAATTGCAAAGACTTCGCGAGTCTGCTAAGCATTGCGAACCTGCTATTTTACAATTCCGAGTCGGACAAAGAGGTGTATTTGATATATTCTTATATTGTAGACAAGAAGA
>NC_051415.1:2389794-2390088 GCF_015228065.2 Penaeus monodon
TTACATGATGCATATATATTTCGAAGAATGGTGGGCTCCTACACGTGCAAGGACCTCGCCTTTAACCACTAGTCAGTTCCTTGACTCCTACTCTTAACATTCAACAGCAATTTACACTATTAATAAATATCGCTATCAATATTTCATGACTTAATAATTATCCTCATTTCGTCGAGAATATTTTATATTCTTTCTGTTCTCGAACATGTTTGCATATTTGCAATCATTTCTCCATTTGTTTCTTGAAAGATAATGCATCAGTATGTGTGCATTCGAAAGTGTATATAGTTTTAC
>NC_051415.1:2390124-2390500 GCF_015228065.2 Penaeus monodon
ATTTACATGTAAGATACGCATAAAAAACATTATCAGAAGATATATAAAACTCGATAACGTTTTGACCCAAGCACTAAGAGGAAAACATGGGTCAAATATTCTTGAGAAAATTTTACCCAAGATTTTCCATAACGTAACTAGGGAAGACTAAATCAAGTCAGTCTAGAGTTATTGATGTCTGATTTTTTTTTCTGTTGTTATATTTTTCCAGATTTTTTCCCTCGTCTTTTATGTGTATAAAGGTTGTTTTATATTCTTCTAAAATAGTTTCCAACAGCAAACAAGCCTAACTCTTGCCGGCGTGTTTGCCATTTGGCCAAAGAAGATTCTACCTCATCATTAGCGAAGAAAAGTTTCCTGAAACTGCTTGATCTTA
>NC_051415.1:2390538-2390647 GCF_015228065.2 Penaeus monodon
TTGCTTTGACTCTTTCCTAAATATTTCCAAAGAAATCAGAACGTTCTCGTTTTGTTTGGCGTTTCTAGTTGAAGAAGGGTCGAAATTTCGTCCTGTGGGTGTGTGGGTG
>NC_051415.1:2391917-2392298 GCF_015228065.2 Penaeus monodon
GCATCCATGTAAACTATCTGCACAAATCATATGCTTTCACTGTCGAATTAATTATTTTATCTGTCAGACGTCATATTTCCGAATTGAAAAATGTAAAAGTCAGTTTTTAATGAAATTTATTTCGTCAAAATGTGCTCCATAATACCAGGACGTTTACATTCCGTCACGGATACAACCAGGAGGTTTTCCCTTGTTGTTCCATGCAGGCGTGTACAACCCTAGTAAATACGTGTGGATGTCTCACCAGACGATGGTCTCTCGGAGCTCCTTCGTAATGACATCCTGTAGAGCATAGGACTCTTGCATAGTCCTGTGGAGTGGAGTGCTTCTCTCTCGTGGTCCACTGTGATAGTAATCCCCTTCGGTGCATCTCCGAATGTC
>NC_051415.1:2394897-2394992 GCF_015228065.2 Penaeus monodon
ATGCAAATGGCATGATGGTGTGATTACGGCGCAGGCTTCCGAGTGAGCAATAAAAGAAATGCAAGTAGATAAGAGGTGTCTTATCTACTTGCATT
>NC_051415.1:2395337-2395517 GCF_015228065.2 Penaeus monodon
CTGGGTATCATTGCTGGTCTCGCGCCATGGTGCCGAAGTACCTCGTGACGCACGGTTGGCAGGTCGCACGGTGATTAGCAGGCGAGGTCAGCCAAACCCTTTGATTAGGCGGTCAGGAGACAAATCTATTTTTGTCCACTGAACTCTCGCTCGCACAAGCTCGCTCTCTGCGGGCTGTGG
>NC_051415.1:2398679-2399101 GCF_015228065.2 Penaeus monodon
AGATGAGAAAAATAATGTCACCTTCAAGGGATACATAAATGTTTCCTGTTGCTATTCCGAGGACAGACTGGTAGGATATTATTCGAACTGATAATTTCCATAGAGGAAGAACTCGGTGGCAACGTGCGATAAACAACTGTTACATGTAAAAGCAGTGATCACATTAATAGCGAGTTAAATGTTAAGATGTTACCAAGCACACATTTTAGTTATCAATGTATGAATAAACGGATAATTTGCGCTAATTTTATTTTGAAAATAAGGAATGAAAATGCGTAAAATCAGGCTTTAAGTATGTTTACAACGTATTAAAGCGTAAGCGGGGAAAGGTAAGCTTAGTCGAATTAGAAAATGTTTATCCAGAGAGAACGGCCTCTCCATGTAGAAATTGAGTTGCCAAAGAAGCCAAGTGGAACTCATTA
>NC_051415.1:2399365-2399499 GCF_015228065.2 Penaeus monodon
TTATCCCACCTGATGGTACCAATGTAATGTTGTGGGGGGTTATCCCCACTGCGCTGACACCAATGTAATGATGTGTGGTGAGTTTATCCCACTAGACTGAGTCCAATGTAATGTAGTGGTGAGTTCGCGTTCCT
>NC_051415.1:2400161-2400362 GCF_015228065.2 Penaeus monodon
CCATTAAGAAAATACCTTTTCTACCCTGAAAGTGGAGCGTGGAGTAAGTGACTGCAAACACCCGCGTCTCCTCTTTGGCAAAGCGATGTAATTCACAACATGCTAATTGGATAACCACGGGGGCTTCGGATCACATACATATACAGGCAGTTAATGAGGTGTTGAATTCACCCCTCCGCTCTCTCTTTGCCTCTCGTTCAT
>NC_051415.1:2400877-2401281 GCF_015228065.2 Penaeus monodon
GACAAATATGATTAAGAAATTCCTGACAGCATTTCAGTGCTCTTGTTAAGACAGGGTGCCTTGCCTCCTCAGCTGCCATCTCCAATATCCAGATTTTTGCTTTGAGAAGTTGAGATGTCATAGAACTTTGGATAAGAGGCTCATTGGCGTCAAAGACATGCAGTATTTACATTTACTTATCACTTTACTTCACGCTGCAGCATTTTTCCCTTTATACGTTATGCTTTATCATACTGTGTACTTTGTTATTTTCTTTCATTACCTGCCCACAGTGTGTGATTCGTCTTTCGCTCTCGCTTCTTCCCGCTTCTGTACCCGCCAACTCAGACATTAAATATGCATACCGATGTTTATGAGCTTTAAACATCACTCGCTTTTGACCCAAGGAATAAATATACAGATTT
>NC_051415.1:2401310-2401585 GCF_015228065.2 Penaeus monodon
ATACTTCGGGATATTGCTCGAGGCCAGCGCGCGCCCGAGTCCAAAATAGACTCACTGATCTTCGCTGCGCTAAGTCGCCCGAACTTAAGACATTATCTTCTCCGTCTTCTCTCCCTCTTCTTTTCATTCATTCTCTTATTCATCTGGTATTTTTTTCGTTCTCGCCATTCACAACTGCGCTGTAAGAACACACGTCCGAGTTAGCGTCATTGCAAAACGCAGTTGATATCATATTTATAAGTTATTCATTTATATTTATTCAATTTACGTCATAA
>NC_051415.1:2402049-2402353 GCF_015228065.2 Penaeus monodon
GCAGTGACGTCATATGAACTAAAGATATATCTGTGTACATATAGTAAGCGATATACATTTGGGAAAAAACAATAAAGGGAAGCAGTGCTTCAGTTTGACTTTGCAGACATAGTAAAATCTACGTACATTTACTTTTTATAGAAAAATGGTTAGACTCATTTTTTCAGCAAATTGAAATTCTGTTACCGATGTTTTTACAAGCAGACTGATATAAATTCAATTTATGACATCAACACCTCAATATGTCAAACTGAAAAGACAACTAAGACAAATGAATACACCCACCCACAACACATTCGCATAG
>NC_051415.1:2402467-2403277 GCF_015228065.2 Penaeus monodon
GCGCGCGCTGCTAGATGGACATTTAGATAACGGCTCTCACCCGCCTAGAGATCCTTAAAATCTCCAGTCCCCATACCCCACGCGACCCTTTTACATAAGAGAGAGTATCGTAAACTCCAATTGTTTTCCCTATTTCTCAACTGTTTTTTATCGTAAATCTCTACTGTTTTCACTTGCTCTACAACCGTGCACCTAAGAGTGATTTTATTTTGATGCACACCTGTGAACATCTCACGTTCACTCTGGCCTTCCATCGTCTCCTGTCGAGAGCGCCGTCGGGGGATATATCTGCCCTTTTGTTGTCAGTATTTCTGTTGCTACTACTTTTATTCCAATAAAGTAAAAAAAATGCTGCGAAACTTTTATAATAAGCTGGTAATATATCATCCAGGGTTTTCGAATAAAATACAAGGTACTGAATAATGAGGTAAGGTCTTTTCTAGTGGACTTTTAGTATGGGGATAAATACGCTAAGTTACATGCAGTATGTGGATAGATAAAGGAGATACACTGATAGAGGTAGCGAGATATGAACATACGTGCATGCTTTGTATTTGTGTGTATAAATAGGAGTTATAGCTAAAGCTAGAGAAGACGTCTCACGCAACTCTTGCCCAGCAGTAGAATGTGACCCAGAAATATATACTGTCAAAGTATCTGCTCAGGTCTTGTTTCACACTTGGTCCCAACTCGGCAACCCTTTCACTGGCGCAGGTGTGGCCCACGATCGCCGATCTGTGGCATTCATCATCTCACACGTTGCACTGACAATTTGCATGAATATACGGGTACACACACACATATAAAGTA
>NC_051415.1:2404006-2404199 GCF_015228065.2 Penaeus monodon
GCAACGAGGCAGCATCTGCACATAGCGTGTTTTCAGGACAAAAAAAAAACAAACAAACGATCACGAGGCGCGAAGATTCATGATACAACAACATCACACTTAAAAGTTTATCTGTAATTTTCAAACGAATGTTACCCACCAGCAGTCTTTTCCTAAAGGAATCGAGGCCGAAGAGCAGACCAGCGAACGTAGC
>NC_051415.1:2404251-2405112 GCF_015228065.2 Penaeus monodon
GACGGACGGACTGCGTCTCGGTTTTCCTCTCGTTTGACTGCGATTTTGCCGCGAGATTGAGTCGTTCCGGAGGCGGAGGCGAGGTACGTAGGTGTGGAAGTGTGGCGAGGGAGATTTAGGGCGTTCGAAGGGGGGAGGAATGCCAAATGCGGGATCATCTCCGTTGTTTTTGTTCCGTCGAGGCCTTGGGCGGGAGGACGCTGCGTGCCCGGACGCCCTCGATGCCTCGCCTCTGGGGCCGCGCCGGGGGCACCGGGGGGGCCTGGTGCCAGGGCCGCGAGGGACTCCAGGGAGGGCGTAGGGCGGAAGGGCCTGAGCTCCGAAGGACCCGCGCGGGGCAGGACCCGGAGGCCCGCGTGGCCGTGGCCTCCCGCGCCCCAGGGGACGGGGGGGGGGGGTCCCTTTTCGTTGTTAGTATTATTAGCCAAGTTTTACGGCTGTCGTGTGCTAATAATACCGTTGCTTGGTTTAATTCCTCCCTCCTGTTATGTTTTATTTCGTATCTCGTTGCTCTTGCACTTTTCGTTACACAATAGCAATAATTGTTCTGATTTGACTTTTTCTATTATTCAAAAATTATGTCTGATATATTTATTGTCATTATTACCAGTATACATGTTCCTGGTTGTCATTGTTACTGTTACGGCAAAAAATTATATTCTGCATCTCCCTCTAATTCTCAGCCTTGATGGGTATTTTCACCATCCCTATTTTTAACAAGAATCTAAATAATCCATTCATGATCATCACAACAGTTGGTACAGTGCTGATTGCAATGTTTATGATCAGTCAGAAATTGTTTGTTGATGCGACTCCCAGGAAATGAGTCGGGAAAACTAAGGCGTCAGAAGTATTTGTTAG
>NC_051415.1:2405507-2405728 GCF_015228065.2 Penaeus monodon
CAGTGGCATTAGGTTAAAGTATGCATCTATTATTTTTCCATTTTTATTTAATTGCTCAAAGATTTTCATGTGAAATTCACTAGCAGAAATCTATTTTTTGAATGTCAGGGTTAATGTATTATAGTGTTGCCCTCGCTGTTTTTGCATTCAGTTATCTTGATTCTGGAGCAGTATTCTTGAGTATAGTATACTCTACATAACCAATATAACATACAGTGAAA
>NC_051415.1:2406364-2406482 GCF_015228065.2 Penaeus monodon
ATATTATATCAGTGATATACACTAGCTTAGCACCCCTGCACCATAAAATGATATTGATAAGGGTCTTATCAATATCAGTGATAAGCTCGGATTCCATATCAGAGACTTACACTGCTAG
>NC_051415.1:2406598-2410638 GCF_015228065.2 Penaeus monodon
AACTAATGGGGCACCCCTATGTTAATTGTTTTGCATCAGCTGTAAATATGCTGCACTATTTGTTATTTTAGATTAGAAAGTCAGTAAAAAAGAAGTAACCACTCATATTAATGCTAGACAATAAACAAAATGGAGTCTCCCAGTTTTCCTTATAAATCCCAATATAGAAGAATCTACATAAGAAAAGTTGGCTTATAGTTATCCACATTTCATAAAGAGAATTTTTAAGTTTTTACTACCAAAAATAGAAAATTGTTTATAAAAAATTTAGGAAGCAGCTGAAGAAACGTTACACATTATAAAAAAACTTCACTGAATCAAGTTTTTTGTAATGTGTAAAATCCATAGTTACAGTTGTCTGCATGGAAAATTGATAAAAATTATTGACAACTGGTACAAAATCCATTAAAGGTGTCTGTATCTCATAAGGATAATTTCAAGAAAGTCCTTACATGCATGGGACACCTGCAGAGGTCTTCAAATTCAGCAGTCATGATAAAAATTGATGGTCAAAAATGTTTTTGTGTGGAGTCATAGAGATATATGCAAAGATGAAGACTTATGAAGATAATTATACATTAGTAATGATGTGGAAAACGAAGTCACTCTTTTATTTGATTTTAATACATTATATTGAATGTAATATTATTGCCCTTCTATAAGTAAAGGAATTTATTGTATTGTTTAGTTTATCCTATTTCAGTGAATTATCTTCAGAGGGTATATAACATTAATGTTGTGATTCTTGTATGATCTAAATATTATTTAATGTGTATGCTCAAGCTTCTTTTTGCATATTATAGGAACTTGGCATTGAATTTAACAGCCTATAATACTTTTATACAAAGTCTGTAAAATTAACTTAGAACTAGATTGACAAGATCTTGCATACAAAACATTCAACCCTTTCATAGTAAATTGTAATAGAGGAATTTTGCCATTAGCTAGTAGTCTCAGGGACGGGGAGATTTTATCTTAAAAGTAAAAAGTTGTTGAAATGTTCAACCCACTGAGTAGTAAGTAGCAGCTGATTGACTAAATAGACATTTCAGGTAGACTTGAATAGACTGGGAATATAGTGATTAGCTACTGATTTCATTTCTAGTTAATTATCAAACTAAGAAAATGTTATAGAGTAGTTAGTCTTTTTATATAATACCGAGAATTGCACCCACCCACCCCCCCATGTATTCTTTCACATTTATTTTTATATCACCATTTTTCAGGTACAGAAGAATGAGTCGATCACCGCAACATGCTGTGGCCAATGGAGCCTCACCAGTTCGTGAAAGGTCGAGGGACCCTTCATTTTCCCGCTCAAGGTAAAGTAGTTGTTCCGTTTCCTAAAACCTGTATGGTTTACAGAATATTTGAAGTGTTGATGTTACACTATCAGTACACTGTTATTGGGATGGCATTTTCTGGGTTTTATAGTGGCACAAATCTTTGTAAAAAGGAGGGTTATTTGTTGATACCAAGTGCATGTAGGAATTCACACTAGGAAAAAACATTTTTGCAGTTATTTAGCTCTTTATACTCTATTTTTTAATCTAATATTTTACGTCAAAGGTTTTTGATAAATGATAAATTCCTATTTTCTAACAGATCACGCTCCAGGGACCGACGTGAAACCTACAAACACTCCTCTAGAAGTTCTGGTTCCCCACGTTACCGCGAGGACCGCTACCGAGAGGACAAATATTCATCATCACGCCGTAGAGATTCTCGTTCTCCATCTTACTCCAGAAATAGAAGGAGTAACAGGTTGGCAATTTTGAGTCAGGTCAAGGTATTTTAGCAAATAATGCTGGTGCCTTTATGGTATGTGTATTATTTAAACAGTGCTGTGGAGCTAGAAGCTTTAGCTTTTGGAAAGGAGAGATTCCAGACATGATGCAGCACTTCTGGATTTGCTCAGGACCTTACTCCAGTCACGTCACCAAAGTTTTCCTCTCCTTGGATTTCACTTAGGTAAATAGGGTCAGCACAAGTTTTTTTGATCTGTCTAAATCGTAGGTCCCAATCAAGGTCACCAATGTCGAATCGCCGCCGCCATCATGGAAGCAGAGAGGACCCGTCCCCGAGCAACTGCCTTGGCATCTTTGGACTCTCTCTCTACACAACCGAGAGACAGGTGAACTGACACCCTTAATGAGCTTTTGTGCCCGAGTTTCTTTTGCATGTTGAGAAAGACTTATGAATGAAGATTGAATAATATACCCAGGTGAGACGAATTATAGAATGTCTTGATTCCAATATTAAATATTCTTTACAACACGCCTGTTTTTAATGGATATCAGATGCTATTGCAGAATATTTTCTCATTGGTACACTTCAGTCATCTTTTTGAGTAATTTTATATTACCCCGATTGACATCCTTCAGGAATGGAACAAGTAAATTTTCATTATTTTTTTTGTTTCAGCTTCATCACCTCTTTGGCAAATATGGTCATATTAACGAAGTTCAAGTTGTACTAGATGCTAAAGTAAGTATTATTTCATGGCTAGTATCAAACTTTTGATTACACGGGTTGGTGGGTGTTTGTATTGGTCAATGAGGGTGGATGGGTGTAGGTGTGTGGATGTGAGTAGTTGTGATGGTGTGCTGTATATGTGCTTTACAGATCTCTTCTTTTCTCATGCAGTAAAAGAAATATGCGAATGAAAGTTTTATTCCCGAAAACTTTTAACTTGTGGAAGATGGATTGCCTGACAATAGGTTCATTATGCTGAGGCTACCAAGTGTCTTATAGTGCTGGTTCATTAGTGTCAGTTGTTTGAATACATTCACATTTCTGCAGTCTTATTTTCAAAATTATGAGAAAGTTATCAGCCACATTTGGAAGGCTGTATCTGCATGAAGATACATGTCACACAATTCACACATACTTTCTAGTTTATTTTGATGAAAATAAACTACAAACCACAAACCCCTCTTCACACTCATGAGTGTCATGACACCTGGCATAAGCAGGTTAAGTATTGAGTGAATGTCCTGGCCCATTTTAATACTTGCCATTAATGTTATTAGATATATCAAAGTTTTTACCTCTTGGTAATGTTATGAGTTAATAGTCTTAGTTTTCCAAGAGAAATTAATACAAGCCTTTTTCTATGGTATATTTTAGATTGGAGGGAAGCATGGCAAATTAAAGTGAACTTCTGTTTATTTTTTCATTTGATTAATTCTAGCCATTTGTTTGCATGATTTTTTTTTTTTTAAGAAGAAATTTTTATCGACACTTTGTTTCCTACATCATTAACATATGAGATAGTGATACCAGAAGGTGTGAACAAGAGCTGTGGATGAGAGAAAGGTTGTGCTGTATCTGTTAATGAACTTCTGAGGTAGAGTGGGGTTAGGGTTGTCTGCTTATTGGTAATTATTATAATGGTGAAATCAATATTAATAATGTAATAATGACAACATCAGTAGTATTAAGCTGGAATGAGAGGATGGTAAAATGCTTGTCTGTTGTGATAGCTAGAATCTCGAAACTAATAAGAACTTCTGGCCATAATCTGGGTAGAGAAATGTTTGAAAAGTTGTGAATAAGAAAAAGTAGATATGTAACTGAATTTCAATATTACTTCTGAAAGTTTTCCTAGTTTTTGTAATGGTTTTCAAGGATTTGAGCATGATGTAACTGATGTCTTATATCAGTAATATTTTTCATTGAATCAAGTTGCCCTGGTTAAGAATATTTATTTTATAAACTTTGATACTCACAGACTGGTCGATCAAGGGGATTTGCATTTATCTACTTTGATCATGTGGATGATGCCACAGAAGCCAAGGAGCAGTGTACTGGGATGGAGATTGATGGAAGACGGATCAGAGTAGATTATTCCATCACAGAGAGAGCCCACACACCCACTCCTGGCATATACATGGGTCGACCAACTTAGTAAGTGAAGCAGCTTCATTGAAAAATGTGCTTTTGGGAAAGTCATAGGTCATAATTCATTTGTGCATGTTGCTTCAATATCTGTGATTTTGTTGTTACTCACAGATTACTTTATCTTTCAGTTCTAACAA
>NC_051415.1:2410672-2410980 GCF_015228065.2 Penaeus monodon
CGCCACAGAGGTGGATATGGAGGAGGCAGTCGCAGTCGCCGGTCCCCTCCACGCAGATCATACCGCTCACGCTCTCGGTCATACTCTCCACGTAAGTAGATGGTGTTGGTGTTAATGTGAGAGGCAGATAATACCCATTTGTATTGTCTAGTTGATTACTCTTGCAGGTACTCAAGGCAGGTACTGCAAGTGTACATAATAAGGTATCACAAAAGGATTAATAAAATCACTCAAGATATTTGTTACCTGCCATTGGTGTAGACCTGTTCAGAACAATTTAAGAGAACAATATTTTGTATGCTAAAGTA
>NC_051415.1:2411018-2412755 GCF_015228065.2 Penaeus monodon
ACACTTCAAAAGATGATCCTTTGGAAGTCTGTTTAGTTTCTTTCATGGTTTTGTTTTGGTTTTTAAACTTTCTTTTGTAGGACCTGATCTCTTATTTTGTCTCATCATATACAAAATGTATCTATGTAACCCATGTCCGCATAGTGACTGTCATACATCTTGTGATTTAGCTCATTTCAACTTGCTCTTTGTGTATGAAAAGCATAATTTTTTGCTTGACTTGTCACTGTGAAATTGGCCATTTCAGTCTCAAAAAATTGTTTGAGTGTAAACAGCAGTGTCAAAATATATTTTGACTATGCAAGATTTATCCTTTTTCAGGTCGCTACAGCCGGTATTGAGGTGCTGGTGTCACTTTAGTTTGATTATAACTAGAAACATGAACTGTATTTAATGTAACTACACATTCTAACAAGATCAAAGCACTCTGATATAAAAAGCATATTTTATCCTGTTAGAATGCAACATTAGATATCCAGCAGTTTCATGGTTTTCAAAGTTTAGCAGACCTATATTTAAGGACAAGCTGGTTGTTTTGACCAACAGTTTTTCTATGTACTGAGGAAGTATTCCTCAAGATATAATGTTCTTTGCATCAGGTATCAAGATATTTTTCGTTAAAAGATGACCAGAAGTGAATATCTGCTGTGTCTTGAGATATAATAAGCATTTTATATATGGAGAGGAATGAAAGAAACAAGATTATTTTCAAATTTAGGACTTTTTCATCTTATCAGGAGAATCCAGAATGAATATTTCTATTTTTTGTCTTCTGTGTATTTCTTTTCTTGTTTTAAGATGAGTTTTATTAGTATTTTGGAGTGATTCTAGGTCAATAATCACCCTTTCTGTAACACATTATAAAATGATCAATAAAGATGAAACAAAAGGGTTGTTTAATAGGCATTAGTTCTCCTTGTAGATAGTTGATTTACAATACCTTTGTATGTTGAGAACTTCTTTGATTGTTTCATCCATCTCAGTTTGTTTCGTAAAAGACATTGCTCACGAGTTTGCCACAACTTGGTATATACTGATTATGTTCTGTTATGGTTTCCCTTTTTTCTCTTTTTATCTTTTCATAAGTGAATGACAAACATGTGCTTATTCATTGGTAAGTGAAAGTAATGTGAAAGTGATTAAAGGTGACCCATGTTTAGACTAGATGGAGTTGAGGTGGGACATCCTCATTAAAGGAAAAAGAATTACTTAAGTTGAAGCTTAAGACTGTGTACGTCAGAAGTTTTTTTGTGGTTCGCTCTACCAATAAAATGATTCTTAACGCTATTTTCTTTTGTCATCCCAAGGCTTGAAGAATGGAAGTATTGGTGAATATTGGAAGATGAGAAAATCTTAATGAGTCGGAAGATTAGAAGCACTGGCCGGGTTTCTTTGGGGAACATTGGAGAAGAATTGTTGGCGAAGACAGAACAGGCTGACAATATTCACCACTGTTGTAATAACCAAGAAATGGAATGTTTCCAAGCATATGAAGATCTCACACTAGAATTTTGTGAAGCTTCAAGGGAAATTGGAGAAGTAATGAAGATGGCAGTTGGTTTGAAGAAGGAAATAAGGCGGGTAAAAGGGTAACACAAGAAAAACAAGGGAAGGCAGTAAGGAAGGGAAGTAAAGTTGAAGCAAAGTCGCAAAAAACTGGGTCAAGACGAAGGAATGCAAGAGTTTTCTCAGGTCAAAAGGGCGTATGGTCAACCCAGTCTTCCTTGTTGAACACCA
>NC_051415.1:2412778-2412974 GCF_015228065.2 Penaeus monodon
CAGGGGAAGTGTCAGTACTGCCATGAGGTAATCCTTCGTCTCATTTATGTTGGAAACCCTCTGATAACAGCCTCTTTTTACAAGATTTTCATTTCCATGTAGACACACATTCCAACAGTGATTCCTTAAACTTGGAAAAAGATTTTGGGAGCAGGTTTACACCATCAGAAGAAAGTCATGAAATCCCTTCCAGACA
>NC_051415.1:2413019-2413337 GCF_015228065.2 Penaeus monodon
AAATTTCATCAGTTGGGGAGACCAGTTTTTCCTTGTTAGTGTGAAGCTTCTTGTACAGCAAAGACCTCAAGTGTAGAGATCTTGATATCATTATTCATGGAAAGTTGCATATAAATACATTTAAAGGAGCATGTGCTTTCTGGATTCCAACTGCAAAGATATTTTACTCTTATCAAGTGCTATACAATATGAAAAAGCCTTAAACCCTGTTGGAAATTGAATAGAACATTATCCAAGAGGGTTGCCTTGGCTTTCCTTCCATTGTATTGCGACTTGTTAGTATTTCATATACATAAAAAAGTAAAGAATATTGCAGCC
>NC_051415.1:2413357-2413890 GCF_015228065.2 Penaeus monodon
GTGAATGGGGTTTTACTAATGAAGAACTTGCTTTTCAGGTGCCTTTTTTTTCTATAATTCAACATGCCATTGATGGCCTGTGTATTTAGACACATTTATATTCTTATCCCCCCATATAAAAACGAAATTATCAAGACATAAAACATTGTAATGTAAATCTAAAAGTGATTTTAAAGACAAGCTTTTTACATAAACAGATATAATTGTGCCTCTACTATCTTACTATTTTTCTTGAGTTTAACTTGGTCACTTCCATCACTGGAACAGGTACACAGAAGCTCTTATTTTTCTCCAGTTGATTGACTTCTGTAAACTATGGGAAGTTGTTGGCAAAGTTCTGGTCTGGGATTGATAACAAGGAAAGTAAACATTTTCATAGTAATTCTTGAGGGATTTGCAAAGTGGACACCTTTGTGAATGAGTCAAATTCTGCTGCATCGATTTCCGGTAAGTCATTCATGTTTCATTTGTTTTAGAAACTAAAACTGTTGAAGTTAATGTTTTGCTAATGGACACACATTTTCTTTTCTGCA
>NC_051415.1:2413936-2415029 GCF_015228065.2 Penaeus monodon
CTAATAGATTCTGAATGGTAGAGCCATTATCTTTGATTGGACATAAAATTAGAATTGTTTTGCTTGTTGAATAAGTAATGGTAGCTAATATTGTTTGGAATTGCATCTCATAATTGCTTCTAACCCTAATTGAATTAAATTACAGACTTGCATGACATGCTTTTTGACAAACATTATACATTCATGATATAAAATATTTTAGATAACACACTTTCAAACAGCTCAAAATTGGCCAGAGTAAAGATACTTCTTTTCTTGTAAGCTTCTGGGACAGAACATCCAAGTCAGTTAAAAGTAGTTGTAGAAATAAGTAATTCCACCAGTTGCATTTCAGATAAACGGCAAAATGAATTGAAAGGAAAAAGTTGTGACTTATCAATAAAGTTTATATGAATGATGGGGACTTTTCATTAACCAGTAATTGAATAGTATATTGTAGGCACAATTCTAGTAGTCTATAACTTTCAGAATTATAGAAACTGAGCTGTAGTTTGGCTTTAACTGTAATGTATGGAAGCTGGTTTATGAGCTAACTTTATAGTTATGATTTAGACACTAGCATGCATGAGTATTAAACATAAATTTATGGCTTGGATTGAATCATAATAATCTATCAGAAACCATAGTCCACGTAATCGTTATGTTAAAAGTTGCAGCATCTTACAATATGCGAGTTAAAATGTCCCTTACACATTTTATTAATGATTAATATATACTGAAAGATGTGTAAACCAGAACAAAATCAACAGCATTTAAAAAGACTCCTACACATTGTACAAAATGAGTGATGAAGTAGGCCATCTACGGACGTGCTCTCCAATATTAGGAGCAACTGCATATCTAGGGAGTGTACCTCTATGTAATAATATATATATCCACACAGAAGACAACCAAGGTTACTCACAAGAAAGGCATTAGATGTTCCAGACAGTATGCGGTGCTGGTAACAAAGTCGCACACCAACCAATTACCAAATGCAATGAAATCCTAATTGGCAGTAAAAATACATAATGGGAAAGTCAAGAAAAACGACCAAGGGATAAACAGACGTATGGACGGTGAATGAAGTATGGATAATTATTAACAAGTGATT
>NC_051415.1:2416003-2416148 GCF_015228065.2 Penaeus monodon
AAAAAAAAAAGAGTGTATTACAAAATTGTCTAAAGATGTTTATAAAATCACATTTTCATAGCCACTTTAAACCATGAACCGAATAAAATTAGGACGAATTAATTAAACATCCGCAGTGAATGTCTTCGCATTTGTTATTGAATAA
>NC_051415.1:2416175-2416255 GCF_015228065.2 Penaeus monodon
GGGGGGGGGCTTGTTAAAAACTGTTTAATGGGAAATTTATCTTGTACAGTTTAAGATCAGTACACGGTTTGATTAGTCGC
>NC_051415.1:2416320-2417596 GCF_015228065.2 Penaeus monodon
CCCCCCCCCCCCCCCTCAAGATTGACTTTTGGCACTTGCCTTTCTTGTTCTCGCCTCTAGACATGGAATAGTAGGCCTACAAAATATAACTTGTGAATGCTCGGTGAACCTGTCTGCTCTCTATAAATAGATAGCAGACAGACCCTAAAGGCACGCTGACGCCCGATACCCCCCATGGGTTGCTGACCCAGCACGAACGTAACCCATGTGTTCAATTATTACAACAACGACGCTTACATTTCAACCACAGGAAACTCCCTCGTCTCTCCATAGGTTTGTAATTTCAAGTACGTGTAATCGTAAGTGTTTGACTCGGCACATCTTCAAAAGCAGTTGCAGCGATCTGCTTAGCTGGACAAAATTTCTGAGATGCAACGTTGTACTGAAATTTTCCGCATCCTAAATTCATCGTAAAAGTATACGAACCGCGACCTGTGAATCGGGCGGAAAGGACTGTCCAAGAGAGCACGCTTTACACAATAAACAATGTCCAATGTACTATTCGCATAAATTGATCGAAGACAAACACCTGTCGACCATCTGCGCTGTTGGTTTCTGCCCGGCTCTGACGCCCAGGCACTAGCCGGTGGACAACAAAACCTCTCTGCCCGCATGCACAAGGGAAGAAACCCCATGGCTATTATGACTTGGACCAAATAAAATTTATATGGAATGATTATAGCACTATACTGAGTTTGGCACTACGCATTCGAATGTCATCAACCGTTTTTAAGGTTTTATTTTCTTTATTATATTATTTCATAAAAAGGTGTTTTCAATTTTACTTGTTCGATTCATGCCAATCATATACTAAGCAAATTGTTACTTTAGGATATTTTCATAATTATTATTTTCACCAAAATTTTATTGTTTTTCTCCATGTCAGTGATCACTTACTTGCACATGTATGTTTGAATTTATAAGGTCTTTTATGCTTCTTGCACTACGACTAAGGGGAATTGATCCTACCGAAATTATGCTGTACTAATTCACTGCTCAGTATTGTTAAATTATAGGCTTATATACAGAACTTCAAACTTAACCGTTCCCGAGATTGGCAGTGCCAAACGTTTCGGAATGTGTCAAACATTTTTATGAAAAATATCTTTGATTTAGTCGCGAGGTTTGGGGGAAATAAAGGTGTCCCGTGAAACGTTTGACAAATTGACAATGAAGGATGCTGTCAATAATATGTTGTTTTTATTATAATAATAAGAGTAATGGCAAAGACGATGAGATAACATGAACATGCCAACGATTTTAAAGTATAATTACT
>NC_051415.1:2420778-2421543 GCF_015228065.2 Penaeus monodon
TATAATAACAGCGATGGTAAAGATGATGAAAATGACCGTGATGTATTAACGATGCTAAAAGTAATAATCACCATTACGATCATATTGTTACTGTTTTGTTTTGTTTTATAAATGTCAACGGGGCGATCGTAATTTAACAATGACTATAACAAGACAATGGTGATAATGTTTCACCAGAGTATAGAAAAATATGACCTATGCATTTTGAGTAAGTCCGTTTCCAGCTGACTGGCTTTAGTTCTTTTAATGAATAGTTATTCTTTATAGAAATCTGGAACAACTACGCGTTAAACTGATTTTTTTCCCCATACATCACATATTCTATGTACTGTCCTGGTGAGTTTCTACTGACAGTCACTGAGGGGTTTCACCCACCCCCCCACAAAACTTCGTTTGCCACCCTCAAGGTCTGGTTTACTCCCCGAAAAGCTACACTTTATTAACTATTAGTTATGTTGTTATTTTATCATCCTACACCTATATAGGTGTTATGGTTTAGAAACGCCGAAGAATACCTCGTTTTCCTTTTTATTTGTTGGGGTCTTCGTTCGCTTACCCATCCATCCCCCACTCAAAAAAATGAATATATAAAATAAACTGATATGACATCCTTGTACTCACAAAATGTGTGATTATAAGATGCAGGATAAAGTCATATAAATGAAAAAAAAAATCCATATTTGAAATGACGGGCTGGAAACGCCAGGCAGAGGCTAACTCAAACCTTCTATTTTAAGCGCCAAAACTTGCAACGCTCTTGGCTCG
>NC_051415.1:2421957-2422889 GCF_015228065.2 Penaeus monodon
TCGACTGGCAGTGGGACAATTATCCAATTAGCATTTTGGACGAGCAGTGACCTCATCGTCTCTCCAGCCAGGCTCTTTACTCAATTCTTTAACGTCAAGAGTTTGAGGACCTTAAGCATTATGTGATTTTAAGGTTTGAAGGGGATTCATGGATGTCCGTTACACAAGAATTTACCACTAGTGTTTTGAAATGGAGATGTGGTAAACGAAAGTTTTTTTTTCTGCAACTGAACTGGAGGCGCGAATACCTAGTTTGGGCCACGAAGGAATTTATCGCAATTAGCTATAACACATCCAACCTTCAGATGGTGAGGTACTTCAACTGACCAAAGCAGCCTCGCATGCCACAAGGCTTCATGATTAGAGATGAATTTCACAGCAACATTTCGTAAATAATTGAATAGCCGTATGAAAAGCACTCAGCCACCTTACAGTATGTCAAATTCTCATGCACAAAGATGTCCAGAAGTATATTAGAACGAACAAATATCGTAGGCCTACACGACAAAGATAGACTACGGAAATTGTGAATAGAGAGGAAATGCCCGACTGCGTTACAATAAGTTCATTGCCAGATACGGTTAGCACTATTTGGAAACTTTCCAGTGAAAGTGCAAAAGCTTTGTTTTGTAGCTCTTTGGTATAAGATGCGTCCTCAAGGTATTTCGAGAACTGTTATTCCCAGCGGCTAAGAGCAAGGCAAGGGCCACGGAGTACGGATTTTCCAAGGAAATGAATCTGCATAGGTCTCTGGCTTCAACCGTAAGAGCACGAGCGATATCCTCTGTAACTTGAACGATTTTCTAGAATGATTTCCGAATGAAATATGAAGAACAACAATTTCAATTAACGACGAGGAAATATATTTATTTTGGCTGAACAATAACTCTAACTAACTGAGGGTTATAAATTAACAAAACACCCTCCCTGCC
>NC_051415.1:2423601-2423688 GCF_015228065.2 Penaeus monodon
CCTCGACCCAAACAAACGAAAACGAGTCAGAAATAGTCGCGGCTAATTTTTGCCCCACTAAGACGTCCGAGGTAGCGAAGTGGGCAC
>NC_051415.1:2423715-2424339 GCF_015228065.2 Penaeus monodon
GTTATTTTGGTTTCGGGGCATTTTTTCTAACAGGTGTTAGAGCAGGTTCATTGCCGCTGAAAAATCGGATTAGCGACTCCACGGCAGGTGTTTTCTGTCTTATCGACGGAAACAAAATGCTTTAGTATTGTTAGATGCTCACTTGATATTCACTTAAAATCACGATCCTCATATGCAAATCTAAAAGGTTATTTTCTAGAATGTCTGGGATATTTTTGTTTTTCTTTTTATTGTCTTATTCCCAGTTATTCTGAATTATGATTTGTTAAAATATTCAACGGGAATTACGTGTGCGACAAATGGATGCGCGAAAAGCATACATGAAATTCATAGAATTAAATTCGGAACAAAACAGCGAATACTATTTGATTATTATCACGGTGAAAGGGGGGGGGGTGCAATAAAAACGTGCATGCGAATTTACGTTGATCCGCACCTGTGAATATAACACATTTATTTGGCAACGTCAGCAATTTTCGCCGGGTAAAATGCCAGAGGAATATTATCATGGCATTTTCTCCATTTTTTTTCCATGTTTCTCCGCGATTAAAAAAATATAGAATTGGAATATTTTACGACGAAATGATAGGGAATGTAGTGACAAGCCAAGGAAAATCAGAACTT
>NC_051415.1:2425114-2425236 GCF_015228065.2 Penaeus monodon
AGGCAATTACAGGATTCAAAGAATAAAGTTCGTAATCTGGAGCCAAATACTACGAGCTGAAAAAGCAATATATAAATAAAGCAGCATAGACTCCATCAGGTGTTTCCACCAGAGGGCTAATG
>NC_051415.1:2425263-2425404 GCF_015228065.2 Penaeus monodon
ACACGTGTCGGGATATGTTCGATTCACAGATTTTGTGAATATGACTTCATTATAGACATATTTACACAAAGATAAATTCCTATATACAAAGCCATAGGTGGCCATGCATAGTCGTAAACTCATGCACATATATGAGCATGT
>NC_051415.1:2425509-2427917 GCF_015228065.2 Penaeus monodon
CCGTGCGTGCGTGTGTGTACGCGTACATATACGTACAAATATATGACACAAGAATAGGACGCCAATCTTGCTGCATCGGCAGAACTTACTCCTGTCATCATCAATCATGCAATAATTACCTATTAAACAGACCGCAGCAACTTCACCCTCCCAGCTGAGTGCGCTGTTTTTTTTCCTTCCATCAGCAACGTCAGAGGGAAAAATAAGAATAACATCTGTAGTCAAGATCCAATAAATAATATTCGAGGACGCCCTCCACATACGCATCGCGTGGGCTTGAAAGGGAGACAGAAATAACGCGAAGGGGAAAACGAAAAAGGGAGAACATTGAAAAATAATAGCATTCGCTCATTCTAAAACGGAGGTCGGTGCTTTCACAGTCGTCTCAGAGCGAAGAACTTAGGGGAAAAGAGTATAAATGAAACGAAAAGATTCCCACATCTAAAGAGAGCCACATAACAAACGTAATTGCAAAGAATTGCGAGCCAAGGCGGCGCATGCGCACTCGGCCGCACCAGCCGCCCGAGGAGCTGCCGAGTGCGCGAGAGGCAGCCTTTTGCGGGACTCTCGTGGGTGCCCTGCACAGGATCCTGAGCCGCCCTCGGAGTGGAGACGAGGTACGTGGGTGGGGGACTGTGCTCGGGGGCTGGAGAAGCCTTTGTCGAGGGAACAGACGGGGAGGAAAGTCACCATGGAGGCATTCCTCCCTCGGGATCTCGCTGGGAGGACACCCCGTGCCCAGCGCCCCGAGGAAGGCAGACTGGAATGCTCCTGTTGGGGGCTGTCATGCACGCATGTATCTTCAAGACGCGCCTCCTAGGGCTCCCGAGGACCAGAGGACGATCTGAGAGGACTCAAGGCCTGTGGCGTATTCCCGAAGGGCCTGTAGGAGCGGGAGAGGACGCCTCCCTGGGCTGCCTCGCCTCCGTGGGCGCCCAGGGACACCAAACCCGTTCTCGCTTTTTTGTCGCCGTCTGTCTGCCGTCCCTGCCTGCCCCTGCAACTTGTCCTGTGGCAACAAAGGGGACGGGTGTGCATGTTGTCAGTCAGATACTGTTTAGTTTCTGTGCTTTATTTCTGTTTTTAGCGGTTGGTGTGCTTGCATTTCGTTTTTATTACGCTTTTGGGGGGTTTGGAGTGAAGTTTTAGACATGTTGCACTGAAGGACGGTGGGGAAGATATGGGATTAATATTTTCTCTTATTCGTTGTTAGATTTTTTTTTTCATTTCAACAATTTACTTGGTAATTGTATCTATTTTTGATCATTTCAATAACCTTTTAATTTTTATACGGTCTAATAAAAGTCTTCAAAATATGATCAAATTTAATCAGAATCACCAGGAAAAAATGGATAATAGTAATGTCATGTCAGTATAGTGGTTTTATGATGAGTGTATCTGAAGGTCAAACTAATTTGTGGATGTAAAGAGAGGAAAACATGATTGTGTTATTAAAAAATTGGACTTATATATTGAACTTGGGTGTGAAGTTGAAAAGAGAGGTTTCTTGTGAATGCTTTTAAGTTTAACTTTCATGTGAAATGTAGTTTAGAAAAAGTGATTGTACATTATGAGTTTTATGTGCTGTAAACAGAAGTCAAGATAAATTGTGCTGAATAATTGGCATATTTTTAGTAAGAGTTGAAGTTGAAATTACAAGGAACCATGAATTTTCTATGACTATATGTATTTGATATGCATAAAATTTAGACTTTAGCTTGGACATCTTAATATATGATCATTTACATAAAGTTTAATAGATAGTGATTATTCTTGGCAGTTAGTTAACATAGGGTGAAGCTGTGTGATATTGAGCTTCAGTAGTAGTTGGTTTTATTTCTCAGATCCTTCATATAAGAGGCAAAAACAATAATGATAGTTAGATAATAGTAGTTGTATATTTGTTTTATATATCTGGTATTTGTTGTGTATGAACTAAATTCAGCTGGAGTATTTTTGGAGAAATGCAAGTGTCATATTTATATATTTGAATTTGATGAAATCTATTTTCAGAATTTACGTAATTTTTTTTTATGTGACCCAGTAAGTGACATACAGCATTTATTATAACCTTGGGCTATACATACAATAACATACATTATAAGCTGGTAGGGGGCAGAGTGTGTTTTTTAGACATTTTACACCAATGTGATAGCTAAATTTGTATATTGTGCAATTTAGGCATTGGATTAGCAATGAATGCATATTTGTGTCTGAATCAAGCAGCATTGTAAATGAAATTCAAGCACATGTATAACACAGTACCTATGTTATTTAGTGTAACCTAAATTAGTTCAAAACTCTTGGCTCCTTTCCTGGTATTTTACACAAAGATAAAAGAATTTCCTATTTCCTAATTAATTACAAAGCTCAGCCTGTTGTATTGGCAACCTGAGGGAGAGGACGAT
>NC_051415.1:2427954-2429039 GCF_015228065.2 Penaeus monodon
GGAGAGTGAGAGTGCACGTGAGTGACATGAATTGATTAGTGGATGATCAGAAAATTGGTCCAGAGTATTACAGTACCATGGCTTTGTTTATCTATTGGATATAAATAAAGCAGCAAAATGGGATAATAGTCAAGACCTAGGTACATCTGCACCAGCTAAGTAGATCTGAATGTCGTCATTTAATGTTGAATATACCTTAATAGTAAGAGGTTGTCAAAGGGTAAAGACAGTATTTATACTTCTACTTTCTATTTCCCGTCAGGTTTTGATACCCTAAAACTAAAGATAATGTGCACCTCAATGCATTATTAAAAAGTTTGTTGAAAAACAAATTTTTTGTGTTTAAAAAATAAAATAAATTTTTTAAAAATTGTATTTTTTTGTAATTGAAATTTTGGGGGAAATTTTTAAAAAAAAGAAAAAAAAAGTTTTTTTAAAAAATTTAAATTGAAAATTTAAATTTTTTGGGTCTTTTAATTTTTTTTTAAAATTTATTAGGGAAAAATAAAAAAGTTAATGGTTTAAAAGTTTTTTTTTTATTTTTTAAAAAAAAAGGGAAAAATTTTTAAAAAAAAATTTTATTTTATTTTTTTTAAATTTGGGATTTTTTTGGGGAAAAAATAATTTTTTTTTAAAAAAAACAAAATTTTAATTTTTTTAAATAAAATACAAATTTTTTTAGGGGCCCCTTTAAAAAATTTTAAAACCTTTGGGTTTTTTAAAATTTTAAAAGGTTGGGAAAAAGGTTTTAATTTTTTAAAAGGTTTTAAAAAATTTTAAAAAACCCTTAAAGATTAGAACAAAACAATTTGGGGGAAAAAATAAAAAATTTTTTTAAAACCCAAATTTTTTTTAAAAAAGCATTTTTTCCCCAAAAAAAAAAAAAAAATTTAAAATCACTAGGTAATTTATAGGAAAAAAATTTTAAAAAAACCAAATTTTTAAAATTTGGATTTAAAAAAATAAACAAAAAGGAAAATTAAGCCAGGTTTATTTTATTAAGGAAAAATTTAAAAAATTTTAAATAAGAAATTCCCAAATTTCGGTTTTTTTAATTTTCCCCAAAATTTTGGGCCCAAAATTTT
>NC_051415.1:2430864-2431024 GCF_015228065.2 Penaeus monodon
TTTTTTTTTTTTTTAAAAAAAAATTTTTTTAAAAAAAAAGGGGGTTTTTTTAAAAAATTTTTTTTAAAAAATTTTTTTTTAGGGGAAAAAAAAAAAATTTTTTAAAGTTTGTTTTATTTTTTTTTTTTTTAAAAAGTTTAAAAATTTTTTTTTTTTGGGG
>NC_051415.1:2431059-2431331 GCF_015228065.2 Penaeus monodon
ATGTTTTTTAAAAAATTTTTTTTAATTTTTTTTTTCTTTGATTTTAAATGGTTAAATTTTTTTTTTTGTTAGGGTTTTTTTTTTTTGGGTATTAAAAAATTTTTTTTTTTAAAAAAAAAAAAATTTTAAATTTTTTTTATTTTTTTTTTTAAAAAAAATTTTTTTTTTAAAAATTTTTTTTTTGTTTTTTTTTCTTTTTTTTAAATTTAAATTTTGTTTTTTTTTTATTTTTTTAAAAATTTTTTTTTTTATTTTAAAATTTTTTTTTAAAA
>NC_051415.1:2431366-2431885 GCF_015228065.2 Penaeus monodon
AAAAATTTTTAAAAAATATTTTTAAAAAATTTTGATATCTATTAATTTAAAATTTTTTTTTTAATTTAAAAATATTTTTTATTTTAAAAAAAAAATTTTTTTTTTTTTTTTTTTTTTTTTTTTTTTTTTTTTTTTTATCTTTTTTATTTTTTTTTTTTTTTTTTTTTAATTTTATTTTAAAAAATTTTTTTTTTTCTCTTTTTTTTTTTTTTTTTTTTTTTTTTTTTTTAAAATTTTTTTTTTTTTTTTAATTTTTTTTTAAAAAATTTTTTATTTTTTTTTAAAATTTTTTTTATTAATTATTTTAATAAATAAAAAATTTAATATAAATAAAAAATTTTTTCAAAAAAATTTAAAAATAATAAAAATTTAAAATTTTTTTAAAATTTAAAACATTATTAAACATAAAATAACAAAACCTTTCCCTTTTTAATTTCCCGGGTGGCAGGGAAAATAAACCCCCCGGATATTTTTTTTTTTTACAAAAAATGGTAACTTGCCAACCCGGGGGGTTTTGGG
>NC_051415.1:2431921-2432100 GCF_015228065.2 Penaeus monodon
CGAAAGTTTTAAAAAATTTTAAACCAAGTTTACAAAAAATCAAATCGAATTTAAGAAAAACAAATTTTTTTCCCCCAAAAAAAGGGAAAAAAAGGAAGGGTAATTTTTTGCTTTTTAAAACCCCGGGCCTTTGTGAAACTTTCTTTTAAAAAAAGGCCCCCCTTTCCCCTTTTTTTTTT
>NC_051415.1:2432200-2434457 GCF_015228065.2 Penaeus monodon
CTAATTTATTTACACTAAATAACATGGGTACTGTGTTATACATGTGCTTGAATTTCTTTTACAATCCCGCTCGATTCAGACACAAATATGCATTCATTGCTAATCCAATGCCTAAATTGCACAATTATACAAATTTAGCTATCACATTGGTGTAAAATGTCTAAAAAACACACACTGCCCCCTACCAGCTTATAATGTATGTTTTGTATGTATAGCCCAAGGTTAAATAAATGCTGTATGTCATTTACTGGGTCACATAAAAAAAAATTACGTAATTCTGAAAATAGATTTCATAAAATTTAAAAATATATAAATATGACACTTGCATTTCTCCAAAATACTCCAGCGAATTTAGTTCATACACAACAAATACCAGATATATAAAACAAATATACAACTACTATTATCTAACTATCATTATTGTTTTGCCTCTTATATGAAGGATCTGAGAAATAAAACCAACTACTACTGAAGCTCAATATCACACAGCTTAAACCTAGTTAACTAACTGCCAAGAATAATCACTATCTATTAAACTTTATGTAAATGATCATATATTAAGATGCCCAAGCTAAAGTCTAAATTTTATGCATATCAAATACATATAGTCATAGAAAATTCATGGTTCCTTGTAATTTCAACTTAAAACTCTTACTAAAAATATGCCAATTATTCAGCACAATTTATCTTGACTTCTGTTTACAGCACATAAAACTCATAATGTACAATCACTTTTTCTAAACTTTACATTTCACATGAAAGTTAAACTTAAAAGCATTCACAAGAAACCTCTCTTTTCAACTTCACACCCAAGTTCAATATATAAGTCCAATTTTTTTAATAAACCAATCATGTTTTCCTCTCTTTACATCCACAAATTAGTTTGACCTTCAGATACACTCATCATAAAACCACTATACTGACATGACATTACTATTATCCATTTTTTCCTGGTGATTCAGATTATATTTGGTCATATATTGAAGACTTTTATTAGACCGTATAAAAATTAAAAGGTTATTAAAATGATCAAAAATAGATACAATTACCAAGTAAATTGTTGAAATGAAAAAAATCTACAACGAATAAAGGGGAAAAAAATTTAAACCCCTATCTTCCCCACCGTCCTTCAGTGCAACATGTCTAAAACTTCACTCCCAAAACCCCCCCAAAAACGTAATAAAAACGAAATGCAAGCACACCAACCGCTAAAAACAGAAATAAAGCACAGAAACTAAACAGTATCTGACTGACAACATGCACACCCGTCCCCCTTTGTTGCCACAGGACAAGTTGCAGGGGCAGGCAGGGACGGCAGACAGACGGCGACAAAAAAGCGAGAACGGTTGTGTCCCTGGGCGCCCCCGGAGGCGAGGCAGCACAGGGGGGCGTCCTCTCCCGCTCCTACAGGCCCTTCGGGAATCGCCACAGGCCCCCTTTAGTCCTCTCAGATCGTCCTCTGGTCCTCGGGAGCCCTAGGAGGCGCGTCCTTTAAGATACATGCGTGCAGACAGCCCCAACAGGAGCATTCCAGTCGCCTTCCTCGGGGCGCTGGGCACGGGGTGTCCTCCCAGCGAGACCCCGAGGGAGGAATGCCTCCATGGTGACTTTCCTCCCCGTCTGTTTCCCTCGACAAAGGTTTCTCCAGCCCCCGAGCACAGTCCCCCACCCACGAAACCTCGTCTCCACTCCGAGGGCGGCTCAGGATCCTGTGCAGGGCCCCCACGAGAGTCCCGCAAAAGGCTGCCTCTCGCGCACTCGGCAGCTCCTTCGGGCGGCTGGTGCGGCCGAGTGCGCATGCGCCGCCCTTTGGGTCGCAAATTTTTTGCAATTACGTTTGTTATGTGGCTCTCTTTAGATGTGGGAATCTTTTCGTTTCATTTATACTCTTTTCCCCTAAGTTCTTCGCTCTGAGACGACTGTGAAAGCACCGACCTCCGTTTTAGAATGAGCGAATGCTATTATTTTTCTATGTTCTCCCTTTTTCGTTTTCCCTTCGCGTTATTTCTGTCTCCCTTTCAAGCCCACGCGATGCGTATGTGGAGGCGTCCTCGAATATTATTTATTGGATCTTGACTACAGATGGGTTTTTCTTTTTTTTCCCTCTGACGTTGCTGATGGAAGGAAAAAAAAAAGCGCACTCAGCTGGGAGGGTGAAGTTGCTGCGGTCTGTTTAATAGGTAATTATTGCATGATTGACGATGACAGGAGTAAGTTCTGCCGATGCAGCAAGATTGGCGTCCTATTCTTGTGTCAT